>NW_027595637.1:0-31855 GCF_031162955.1 Sander vitreus | reverse complement strand
AAAGACATGTCATGGTCAGTGATGTGGTGAATCAGAGACATGACCTCCATACATTCATCTCCTGTTTGCTGGTCATCTATGGATCCAAATGTTCTTGACAATGTGGGACCTCCTTTCAGCTCCACTGTGTTATGGGATGCAAATGGTTTTTGGATTGACGCTGGCACAGTTTTGATATGCCTTTGTTGCTCTGCATGTCATAGAAATGTTCCTGAAAAGAGTATTTCTGGTTGGAGAGCAGACAATAACAAGTTTGTGATAGATGTAGTGAATACTGTATATGCCGTATACACAAAAGATCAACAAACCAAAATGTAACTGCCAACATTATTTTACAGTATGGCTACAATGCTAACTCACGTATCCCTTTTTTGAGTATGGGTCTTTCAAAAATGGGAAGAGCGACACAATCCCAAAGGCATGAAACTCCTTTGTTGCTTTACTTACAGCTCTCCTGCAAAAGCAAAAGTTTTGATTGTAATAGCATTCTTGCCTTGTCTACAAATATGAATTTCAGGCTATTAACATTAAGGGCCCTATTTTAACGATCTAAGCACACAGCGTGAAGTGCATGGTGCATGTACATTTAGGGCATGTCCAAATCCACTTTTGCTAGTTTGACGGTGGAAAAAAGGATCCCGGCGCATAGTTCAAAAGGGTTGTACTTAGTGTCTTCAATAATTCATAGTTGTGTTTTGGGCGTAACATGCAATAAACCAATCAGAGAGTGTCATCTCCCATTCCCTTTAAAAGCCAGGCACGTTTGGACCTTGGCACATTGCTATTATGATGGCGGATTTGCACCGTCATATTTTTATTTGTAATCTTTTGCATGTTTATGTGCTTCTGCGCTTCCCTGTGTGTGTGTGTAAAACAAGCATATTGTGCGCACGCTGTTAAAATAACAATGAAATGCTGCGCCATTGACTTTAGACCAGGTTTTTGTTGGTCTAAAGTCAAAAGATCACTTCCCGCTGCCTCAAGATAGCAATATGCCAAGAATTCACTTGAACATGCCTCCCTGTAAGAGCAGCACGCCCATGGGCCACAGATGGGCGCAGGTGCATTTGCTGTTTAAACGACGTGAGCGCTGGATGGGAAATTGACAACTGTGTTGGTCTTAAACTAGCAAAGATACTTGCTAGCTGCAAGATAGGGTCCTAAGTCTCTTACCCTTCCTTTTCATGCATGTGAGCTACAATGATGTTCACCAATAATCGCCTGGTGGAATCTTTCAAACTCCCAGTCTCTTCATACTCTTTGATCACAGTCAACCCTGCTGGCTTGGAAGTGAGAATCTGCTCCAGAGTCTAAATACAACCGATATAAAATACAAAACAAAACAACAAAACAAAACAACAAAAATATACATTTTTTAACTAAAACAGGTATTGATGGTATATTGATCATACAGATAATAAATTGCAATGCTTTTTAAGTTCCTTAACCCAAATCTAAGCTTGGTTTTGAGGTAAGGACAACTAAAGAACAACTGTAAAAGTAAGTAGGTTACAAATGTACATTTCTTGCACGGGTAAATTCCATTCCATTCCAGGTTGAATCATTTGAAATCCAGCATCACTTGTGTCGCTGCTTAGACTGCTTGAGATTGACAATGTATCTGTTAAACTTGGAGAGGAAGGCCCTTCACTTTCTTGCCGCAGGACAGTAACATCTGAGGATCACAAAGACAGGATACAGGGCACATTCAATCAAAAAATCAACCACCACAGATGGTAATTTTGTATTTAATTATAAACATTTTCTATAATCCTGCCTACCGCAAGGTGCAAGTGTCACAAAGTCTGTCAGGTCGGCGTTAGTGAAAGATTCTGATACTGGGATCTCTGAAATGCAGATACAGGACAGTTCACTTACTACTACACTACTACTTTTTGGATTGTTTAGTTATCTGCTACCTGAGAATATCAGCCAAACATTAAATATGTTTCTTTCAGAGTCAAGATACCAATCTCCCAAGTATCACTTTACCATTATCAGTGTAGATGACAAAACACACTTATTTGGCTGTTGCAAATTCTGGAAAGACATCGTCATCCACCTCTATGCCCTGCTCATCTGTGACTTTTAGCAGTGTACTTTCTGGTATGAGAAACTTCTGCTGCACTGAATCATAACAACCAACATTTCATTAAAAAATGTATTACTTCTTCCTCTTTAATAACTTTGTAAGAAAACAGACATCCCTTACCTGCACTGATAAAGTCTGAGAAGCTGACTTCTTTCATTTTAACATATTTCTTTGTCCCTCCGCACTTTTACCTTTATCAACATCTTGGCCACTTAAGGAAATAAAAAAATATTTTGATAAAAACAGTGCTTGGTCACTGTAATATTAACAACTGAGTCTTTGTGATAGTTGGGATTGAATGTAAAGGCCTTACACAGCCTTCTAACATGAGAGCTTTCACACAGAACGCCATATTACGCTGTGATGAATTCGAGCTTTTGCAACGCGAATAAAGACATCAACCAATCACGTTGTTTACTTATGAGGATCATCATACAACATGGAGGCTGCTGTCTGAACCGCAGACTGTACAGTCGGCAAACTCATTTCAACCCTCACAAAGGCAGCATTTGCCAGAAACACTCTTTCCGTTTTTACCTTTTACATAAAAATCCTAGTCATATGCTACACTGTTTTGCAGAGGGAATTAAATTCACTGAGTATTTCGCTAAAAGGAAGCTCAATAAATAGCTTACAGTAGCTAGTGTTAGCTTTTCCGGCTTCGGGGAGGAGACAGGGCTGGAGTCTCCAGAGCTAACCCCCGTCAATCCACTCAGCAGCCGGGGGAACGGGACACTGCTAAATGACTTTCCCTAGGGACGGTCCACTTTCTGGAGAGTTTTGTGCAAAGAAATGGAGAAATCGAGTCTTACATGATTAAGGTTAGGTCAAGGTTAAGAGCCGCATTGTTGTAGTATCAACAGGTATTAGGGCATTTAGCATTACATTACGCTTTAATCAGTCATCACTTGATTACTCATTGTATTACCTTGTTATGATATAAGAGACCCATACAATGTGCCAAATATAATGTGCCACAGAAGAGACAGTGCAGCATATGACAGTAGCAACAGCTGAGAAGATTTGGGTCTGTGGTGACCTGTGTTGGGGAAGTTAAAAAGTAGTATTTGCTCGTTACTCGTTACTTCTTAAAAAAGTAATCCGTTACTGCACTTAGTTACTCCCGATGGAAAGTAACTTTTTTCTTTACTCGTTACTTTTACGTTACTTTTAAAATCAGGCGTCTCTGGCAGAGACTAAAGTTAATTATACAAAAACTATCTTTGACCATAAAGCCAATCTATGGTTTATCAGTGAAGTGTCTGAACTACACTGCAGACTGGATTCTCTACTCACAGAGTGACGGCTGATTAAATTTTTTGACCATTTTGAGGAGCAATATGAGAGAGAAATGTGGTGATCATTGTTAGGTACATTAAATCACGTTAAGCCTTTTCCTTGCCATAGGTGCCATGCAATGAAGAAGAAAACGTTAATGTGAGATAACTTCTATAATCGTTGGATTTTGGTTTAGTTTTTTTGACAGGCTCAAGTGTTCATGAGAAGATATGGCCATGATAAATTTGGTGATCACTGATCGTTGTTTAGGTACATTAAACCACGTTAAGCTTTTTCACGTTAAACGTTTTAAACAGCCCAATCTCACGGCAGTTCGTGTAAATGTCATGTTATTTTTAATCTATGGAGGATGGGTCAAACAACACAGGACTTTCACCCAGATCGCGTCCTGCGTGTGGCGTCCCGCGTGTGGTATTTTGTTTCCTGTAGTCTTCCTAATCACAACCGTCCCATCCCCCGTGGCCGTCTCCCGGCTTGTGAGGCGCAAGAAACAGACAAAGAAAAAGCCAACATTCCTAAAGGGTATAACAGAGACTGTTCAGGAATTCTTTCTGAACTCTGCACGTGTGACCACTGATAAGACTGACACCATCACTAGGAATAAGATGAAGCAGCAGAGAATGATCCTGGCAGACTCCATGATCAACCTCCACACTGATTTCCTCATTAGGAACCCCACTGTGAAGCTGAGCTATTCTTCTTTCTGTACTCTGAAGCCATTCAATATTACAGCACCAAAAGCATCTGATCGGAAGGCATGTCTGGGCTAAATAAATCTCAGCCCACAATAGTTTTACTCTCCAACGAAATAAGTTTCCAAGTAAAAGAAAATCACAACTTTTTTTTGCAATTTTCACTGTCTCTCTCAACTTTATTGCAACAAATATACGAAAGACATTGCAACTTTTATCACAATTTTTTACAAAAGTTCCCGCAAAATCAGGCATTTTGGGCGAGTTGTCCCTTAAAGGTTAACCTTTTAAGATTCCTTTAAATCCTACTTGCCAGTTTTTACAGGTTTTTACAAATGATTTAGTCCCTATTTAATTAAAACCTAATACAAGTTTTCACAAACTGGATCATACATTTTCTATGCAACCAATAGTTTTCTTTTAGTTTTTTTTTTGTTTTTTTTTACAGATTGCCTGCTTGGTGAATGTCCCTGTCTTTTAATCTCCATGTTCCCAGTTTAAAATGGCTTTCAGTTAAAAATGAGTAGTCTGAGCCTAAAACAAGTATAATAACACAGAAAGCAAAAGTAAAAGCAGAAGTAAAGTCAATTCACCTGGTGCTTTAGCATATAGTTCAACTGAATGGTACATTGTGGAGTTTTTTACCTCTAGTAGCGCTATTTTTATGTTTTTATGTTTTTTTAATGAGTGGGTTTCTGTTTGTCTTATGCATGCTGATACAAAGAATGTGGTAGAGAGTAGGGATGCACCGAATCCAGGATTAGGGTTCGGATTCGGCCGAATATTGAGTTTTTTGACAGGGTTCGGTTTCTGCTGAACCTTAGAATTTTTTTTCACTGAACTGAACCCATTCTGCTGCTGCTCATTAGCTAATGTTAGCTTTCAAATTTCACCCACCCAACATGCCTTCTGTAGTGGAATGGCTTCGAATGACGACCAAAAACGCTTGTCTTTTACTGTGAACATTTACTGTTCAATATGTTGCAGTTTTACACAAGAAAGTGAACAACTTAAGCTTGACAGACATGTTTTGCATCTAGCATCTCACGTTCATCTCAGTAAGCTAGCAGGAATACACAACAGACGCAGGTTCGCAGTAAAACTAAATTACTGTTAAACAAATAAGGTTGTGTATAATGTAAATAGTGAGTTATAATCACACTATAATTTTCCATGTCCTTTAGACTGTTTTAAACTAAACAACATGAATTTCTTATTTAAGTGCTTTAAACAAACATTTCAAAACACCATCATACACTGGTTAGCGAACATTTGCCAAACAAAATTGTCACTCATCTGGCGATAGCGATGTGCTTTCCTACGATGTGAAAAGAGCGTGAAATTCAACATTAAGTTGTTACATTTCACTATTTCAGAGGATGTGGATGTTGTTTACTTCATTAATGTGTTTACTGTGTTAATGGACTGAGGATGGGAGTAGGATTCGGTATTCGGTTTCGGATTCATCAGAATCTTAACCAGTGGATTCGGTATTCGGCAGAACCCCAAAATTCTGGATTCGGTGCATCCCTAGTAGAGAGTCTAAAATTTAGACGTTCAAATTCATTCTGCTGTACCACTTTATACTGTTACAATATTTCTGAGAGCAACATTTTGTACCAAATTCAGTCCTCAACACCAAGTTCAAAGTTGGTAAACTTTGACATGTGACTTCACACCGTCAACCAATGGTTAGTCTATATGGACGTTCCACTTCCAGGATTGCTCCGTTGCTGACGGAAATTCCACCGGATTTATTAGCAACACAGGATAAGTAAATATACAGCATGCTGAGAAAACTGCAGGAAGAACGAAGATCTAAATATACACCAGAGATTTGTTGGTACTTTACGATTATTAATGTAAACTGTTGATACGTTTCAGTATTATATGGTAGTGGTTAGGGTGGTTTAAAACGTTTTTTTTTTCTTCTTTCTATCCATGCTAGTTTTCATAAAGGGTAACTTTGTTTTTTAACCTGGGACCTTATTTTCCTATGTTTTATTGTCTAAGGGACTGATGGAAACAACAATGTAACTGTAACGACTCAGACACACGACACTTGAGGACTCAAATGCACGACCCAGAGATACGGTTGAAAGTTTAAACAAAATAAAGTCTTTACTAGAAAAAGGGTTTAAACAAAAAGCGCTCACAAGGAGGATAATAATCAAACAAACTTAATGGTGTAAATAACCTGGCTGGAATGTTGACAAGACTGACATGGAGACAAGACAAGACGAACTGGCACAAGACAAAGGGAGACAAAGACTATTTATACAAGAGGTAGGGGGGAAATCAGGAGCGGGGTAGACAATCACACTGGCGGGAAAATCACACAAAGGGAGGAAGTCAGGGTCTGAAACAAGAGGGAAAATGAATACAAAATAAAACAGGAAGTGCACCACAAGACAAGACATGAGTGACTACACTTAACAAATGGAACGAGACATAACAGTACCCCCCCTATGGCCGACTCCCGACGGCGCAGGAGCCTCCGGATAGTGTTCATAAAAGTCCCTGATGAGATCCTTGTCCACGACGAAACGGGAAGGGATCCATGAACGCTCCTCAGGACCGTAACCCTCCCAGTCCACCAGGAACTGGGTCCCGCGGCCATGGCAACGGACAGCCAGGAACTTCCAGACGGTATAAACCAGACCATCATCGACGACCCGGGGGGGCGGGGGGGGGGAGCGGAGGCGGGCACCAGAGCGCTTTCCTTGATCGGCTTGATCTTGCTGACATGGAACGTGGAGTGGACCTTCAGTGACCTGGGAAGGCGTAGACACACAGAAACCGGGTTAATTACTTTAGATACAGGAAAAGGACCCACAAACCTCGGAGCCAACTTCCTGGAATGGACGTGAAGTGGTAAATCCTTAGTGGCAAGCCACACCCTCTGACCAGGTCTGTAGGGAGGAGCCGGTCGGCGGTGATGGTCCGCCGCTGCTTTCATCCGGGCCGAGCTCCGGAGGAGCATCCGCTGCGCACCAGCCCAAACCCGGCGACAGTGTCCAAGCATGGCGTGAGGGTAACTTGGCCAGGGGAATGAAGTGTGCCATCTTAGAGAAGCGGTCGACCACCGTCAGGATGGTAGTGTTATCTTCAGAAGGTGGCAACCCAGTCACAAAGTCCATGGAGATGTGGCACCATGGCCGTTGAGGAACAGGTAGCGGGTGCAGCAAGCCCATTTGGGCCCGAAGCATGGACTTATTTCGGGCACACACTGAACAGGCCGCCACGTACTCTGCAACCGCCTTTTCCATAGCTGGCCACCAGAACCTCTGCTTAATCACATACATAGTCCGTTTGACCTCTGGATGGCACGTAAGCATGGAGGTGTGAGCCCAGTGACTCACCTTGGAACGAAATGATACAGGGACAAACAAACGGTTATCAGGACATCCACTGGGTGCCGGAGTCATAGCATTAGCCTGCTTAACATCTGTTTCTATTTGCCACGACACCGCTCCAACCACACAGTTTTGTGGAAGGATAGATTTGGGTTTTTTGGCAATAGGTTCACGGTCATAAAGACGAGACAGAGCATCCGGTTTAACATTTTGTGAACCTGGTCGAAAAGACAGAGTGAAGTTAAACCTGTCAAAGTCCATCTGGCCTGACATGAATTGAGTCTTTTGGCTTTCCTGATGTATTCCAAGTTTTTATGGTCTGTCCACACAAGAAAAGGTTGCTCCGCCCCCTCCAACCAGTGCCTCCACTCTTCCAGCACTGTTTTGACAGCTAACAGTTCCTTGTTCCCCACATCATAATTATTTTCTGCAGGAGTCAACTTACGTGACAAATAGGCGCAGGGATGCATCCGGTTATCCTTGGCGGACCTCTGGGACAACACCGCTCCTATCCCCTCGTTGGATGCATCAACCTCGACCACAAACTGCTGTTGAGGGTCAGGAACAGTGATTACAGGTGCTGTTGTAAACAGTTCCTTCAGACGCTGGAAGGCTTTCTCGGCCTGGGGGATCCACTGAAAAGGTACCTTGGAAGAGGTGAGTGAATGCAGGGGCGCTGCAACAGAACTGAAGTTTCGAATAAACTTTCTGTAGAAATTAGCAAACCCCAGAAACTGCTGTACGTTTTTCCGGTTGAGTGGAGTTGGCCAATCCGCCACTGCACTGACCTTTGCCGGGTCCATTTGCATCTGGTTGGCAGAGACCCAGGATGTAACCCAGGAACGAGATGGTAGCTGCATGAAAGTCACACTTTTCAGCTTTGACATAAAGGTTGTTCTCCAAAAGCTTCTGAAGGACCTGACGTACATGAGTGACATGAGAATCAGTATCTGGAGAGAAAATCAGAATATCATCGAGGTACACAAATAAAAAAATATTCAAGTAATCTCTCAATACATCATTGACAAAAGTCTGAAACACAGCAGGAGCATTGCATAGTCCAAAAGGCATGACAAGGTACTCATAATGTCCACTAGGAGTGTTAAAACCTGTCTTCCATTCGTCTCCTTCTCTGATTCTGATGAGGTGATAAGCATTCCTGAGATCTAGCTTAGTGAAGACTGTGGCTGTTTGGAGCAGTTCAAAAGCAGAGGAGATCAGTGGGAGTGGGTAACGGTTCTTAACTGTAATGTCATTTAGAGAACTATAGTCAATGCATGGCCTGAGGGAGCCATCCTTCTTACCCACAAAGAAATAACCTGCACCAGCAGGAGAGGAAGACGGACGGATGATTCCAGCCTTTAAAGAGGAGGTAATGTACTCATCCATGGCAGCTCTCTCCGGCGCAGAAAGGGAGTAGAGACGCCCCTTCGGAATGGGCGCGCCAGGTAGCAGATCAATGGCACAGTCAAAAGGTCGATGAGGAGGAAGAGACAGATTGTCTTGTTAAAGACCTCTTTCAAATCCATATAACATGGAGGTACGTTAGATAAGTCTGGGTAGTCAGGGTCACTGCCTGAGCGTAGTTTAGCCACTGGTTCTTCAGAATCGTCAGTCTGAGTCACAAGATTAACTGTACATGAGTTTACACATTCTTCACCCCACCCCTTAATCTTTCCTGAGCGCCAATCAATGTGGGGTGTATGTTTCTTAAGCCACGGCAACCCCAAAATCAGCGGATGCAGTGCAGAGTCAAATAAATGAAATTGCATGGTCTCAGTGTGGGTGTCATTTAAACCTGAATCGGTTCAGTACAATGAGTCACTCTAAACAACAACCCTCCATCCAATGCAGTAGCCTTAACGAGGTGGTTAAGTGGAATAGTCTTAATCTGGTTCTGTCGGGCTAAATTCCAGTCCATAAGACATTCATCTGCACCAGAGTCGATTAACACCTCCTGAAAAACAATTTGGTCATTAATGGAAAGCCTTACTTGGGTCAGTGATCGAGGAGGAAAATCTGAGGTAATCCTGCTCACCAGCGCCCTCCTCTTGACTGGTGAGCTCGATCTTTTCCCGGACAGGTGGCGAGTTGATGGCCCGGTTGTCCGCAGTAGAAACAGCACCCCTCCAACAGACGGCGCTGTGTCTCCTCTGGCGAAATCTTGGTCCTCCCCAGCTGCATAGGCTCCTCCAATGCACGTGGTGGCGGGGTCGCCACGAGTGCTGCTGCCGTAGGAGACGAAGAAGTCCTCAACGGTTGGATCCCTGGAGGGTGCCCCCGGTGACTGGGAGGAGGAACTGCAGTCCGACGCCGCCATCTATCCCTCTCACGGAGCCTGTTGTCCACACGAACTGACATGGCTATAATGGCTTCTAAATCCTGAGGAAGCTCTAAGGGCGCTAACTGGTCCTTAATGGGCTCTGACAGTCCAGTCACAAACACGTCTATTAACGCTGGTGTGTTCCACCCGCTATCTGCGGCTACTGTGCGGAACTCAATGGCATAATCGACTACTTGGCGGTGGCGCTGTTTGATCTGCATAAGGGCCCGAGAGGCTACACTGGCAGGTGAGGTGTGAAATATTTTTCTCATAGTCTCTTGGAAAACTGAGAGTGACTGGCAAATATCAGAGTCCCTGGACCATTCGGCAGTGGCCCAAGCAGCAGCTCTGCCAATTAAATGGGACACAGTGAATGCCACTTTAGCTTGGTCTGAAACAAAAGCCTGAGCCTGAGCTATAAAACTTCACCTCACCCCCCACTTCTTGTCTTTGCCCTGTGACTTCGGTCACTACAGGTTGACACACAAGCGAACGTTTGCTTTGAAATAGCTCCATTTTCTAAGAAAAGTGGATTAATTTCGGTGATTCTGACGAGCATCTTGGACCCTATGGAAAAACGCGACCAGTGTTTCAAATCTGCAGAAGAGAGAACCACACTTTTCTCTAGAAGGAAATCAGACAACACAGACTGCTTTTCCCTCCCGAGTCGACTCTGAACTGCTCCACAAACCCTGCCTGTCATTTGCCAATAATTGAATCTGTACACCTACGAATTCCCAACAGCCATCTATTGGCACCTGGATGTTACTACAAACTACACTTGGCTGAGTTACGGTACACATACAGCCGCATTGACTAAAATACCGGTAGGACAATAATACTTTACATGAGTACCATAATCCAGAAAAGCAAAGTGTGGGAAAAAACATGAATATATTGTTGAATCTGTTAAATTAAATTGGTAGATGTAATGACAGGTAGTGACCTTTAGGTGTCATTGTTATAGCCCAGACCATGGAGAGCTGAAGAAGAAGAGAGAGACCGGATGTTGTTGTTCACGCTGGCAAGCGAATAAACCGAACACAGAGAACTCACGTGTGGTTGTCTACTAAGTATTACTATATGCCTGTAAAGGATATCTACAGACATTACATGGTTTCAGAAGAGCCTGTGTGTCGGTACAGAAGAAATGGCAACGTTTAGCCTGCCGAGCGAGTTTAGTTTGAGAGCCCAACCGAATGGCCTGAGTGGAAACAGCGATTTCGCCGCTATTGGTTAGCCATGAAGCTAAGCAGAGATGATGGCGAGATTCAAGTAAGTCCGCTGATCTATGCAATGGGCAGTGAATCTGAAAAGATATTCAGTTCATTTGAGTTTGAAGAGGAAGATGATAAGAAGGACTTTGAGGTGGTCATGAAAAGGTTTGACGACTACTTTATTCCACATCATACACGAGCGTGCATGTACATCAGGACATTATATGAATTGGCCGAGCACTGTCAATTCGGGGCTACGAGGGATGAACATATAAGGGATCTTCTTGTGATAGGAATAGCAGACAAGGAACTTTCCAGCCAGTTCCAGCTCAAAGCAGACCTGACGTTGGCGCAAGTGATTGAACATGTGCGCCAGACAAGGCAGGTTAATCTTCAAACCAATCGACCGGACACTCAACTGGCCAATGTTAATGCTGTCAAGGGGAAGGTTGGACATTATAGGAAAAAGGGTCAGCGACATGAGAGTGGTAGGTGTGGTAAGCCACAACACTCTGATGAAAGACATTGCCCTGCATTAAAAAGCAAGTGCAATAAGTGTCACAAGGAAGGACATTGGGAACGTAAATGTCGTTCTAAAGCAGTGAGAGAAGTCACAAGCGAATAGCCTGGACAGACATACTTCCTAGGAGCAGTTGACAGGGAGGATAATGATACATGGACTGTAGGCTTTCCTGTAAACAATGTGGTAGTAACCTTTAAAATTGACACAGGAGCCGACGCTACCATTATTGATAAGGAGACATTCAAAAAGATGAGTCCTAAAATAAAGCTAGAGCCTCCAGACACGCATTTTGTAAGCCCAGGGGTCTCAATTGCATAGGCATGTTCCAGGGTACCACCAGCTAATGTAATGAGTTACAGTAATCCAGACGGGAAGTGACTATGGATGGCATCAGTGTAAGGGTGTAATTTAAGGGAGGGGCAGGACGATTGATGTTTCGTAAGTGGAAGAAGGCAGACCGGGTAATGTTATTGATGTGGGGTTGAAAGGATAGTGTGCTGTCAAGGATGACACCCGACTCTTAATCTTGGGGGAGGGTGAAATGGAGGAGTTATCAATAGTGAGAGAAAAACTGTCGGTTTCAGATAAAGTGGATTTGGTGCCAATGAGGAGAACCTTGGTTTTATTACTGTTTAATTTGAGGAAGTTTTGGGTGAACCAGGTTTTTATTTCAGAGATCCAATCAGTAAGGGAGGTGGGCGGAAAAGTGGACGAGGGTTTGGTGGAGAGGTAGAGCTGGGTGTCATTAGCATAACAGTGGAAGTGAATGTTAAATTTGCGGAAGATATTGCCGAGGGGAAGGAGGTAAATGATGAAGAGTAGGGGCCCCAGGACAGAGCCCTGGGGCACACCTTAAATGACGGAGGAGGGAATGGATTTAAAAGACTTGAGTTGAATGAACTGAGTGCATCCAGAGAGATAAGATGTGAACAAGTCTAACAGAGTGTGGGTGATGCCGATGGAAGATAGCTTGCTGAGAAGGATGGTGTGACAGATGGTATCAAAGGCGGCACTCAGGTCGAGGAGGATGAGGATGGTGAGGAATCCAGAATCAGTTGCCATAAGGAGGTTGTTGGTGATTTTGATAAGTGCTGTTTCAGTGCTATGGAGTGGGTGGAAACCGGACTGGAACTGTTCATACAGGTTATTGTGGGATAGGTGAGAATGGAGTTGAGAGGCAACTGTTTTTTCAAGGATTTTGGAGATAAAGGGTAAATTGGATATAGGACGGAAGTTGTTGAAGTTGGAGGCACCAGGTTTTTTCAAAATGGGGGTAATGGCAGCAGTTTTGAAGGATGTAGGGACAGTTCCAGTGGTGAGAGAGGAGTGGATGATAGCAGAAATGAGGGGGACCAGGGAGGGAAGGCAGGCTTTAACAAGTAGTGTGGGGAGGGGGTCAAGTTGACAAGTGGATGGCTTGGATTTCTGGATGAGTTCTGTGATTTCTGAAATATCGGGGAGCTGGAAGGAGGAGAATGAGTGTGTGGATGGGTGAAAGTCGGCTGAGATGCTGAAGTGAGGGATTGATCCAAGGTGCTGGTGGATGTTCTTGATTTTTTTCTGTGAAAAAAGGACATAATGGAGTTACAGAAGGAGGTTGTATACAAGTGAGGGTGGAGAAAGTCCTGGGGTTGGGTGATATTGTTAAGCAGGGAAAACAGTGAGTTGGAGTTTCCTTTGTTGGCAGTGATTATACTGGAGAAGTAGTGGGTTTTGGTGCTAGCAATGGAGTCCTTATAACGTAAGATGCGGTTATCAACATTTTTTTGTGAATAGTGAGATCAGTTTTTCTATGAAGACGTTCAAGTTGCCGACCTTTATGTGGTCATTCAGTGTTCACCGTGTGTTTCCTGTTAAAGCAAAACACTTTAATGAAGGCTTAAAGATGGGAATGCATAATATACGAACCAGCTTGTCAGACTAGTGTATATGTAGGTTTGCTTCAGTGTAGCACCATCATGTATGGGCTTATTTGTAATATCCCAAAACATTTCCTGTAATGTATTTTTTTCAGCAGATACACAGGCATAGTAATGATACTCACTTGTGTGGATGCAGCTGACAGCAGCCCCTACCTGGATGAACTTAATTTATAGTCTTATGTTAAGAAAGATTAGTTCGATAAGGGACTTAAATGCTTGTGTGTTAACGCCGGAAATTAATCTGCCATAGCTGGCAGATTAAAGCATTGTACAGCTAGCATTGTAAATTAACGTTAGCTAGCAAACAGCAGCAACTTAAAGTTAGCTAACTTTAGCTAATGTTAGCTAGTTTTTAGCAAGTTATTACCTTTAACCCATTCTGACTGTTTAGCATGAGGATGTGAATACACCCAAACGTCAGGTTCACGTCATCTTACCCGGCACTGCTTAAAGTTTCCATGGACGATGGAAAAAAGATGTTTAATTCAGCATGGGAGGCTGCGGAACAATTGAAACATCTGGGAATTACCACCAGACTGCCTAGTGAGCTAGTGATGGGATGGCCGGTCCAGTTTCACCCTGGACGGGAGCAGCTCACCCGCACACTGGTGCGGGATATTAAGGTGCTTTCTAATGAGTGATCAACTGTTGGGCAGAGAGGTGTGGAGCGTAAAGTAAGTTCTTTGACATTAAAGCTGGGCCGCATAACCATCATAAAGACACTTGCCTTATAGACATACTTTTTTTTTTTTTTATCTGCATATAGACAATATACTGCTGGATCATGAGCAAAATATGGACAGGTATTAACCCCTTAATTTGTCTCATATGGGAACTAGTCGGACTAGAGTTTCTCAAAGGAGGGTGTATTATGCAGCATGTTATTAGTAGGCTAATGCAAATTAATCAGATGAATCATTTGGAGTTGAAGGTGACATATCTTTTTAAATATCACCTTGATGGGTGGAAAAGGGGGAAATAATGCCCGCTTCAGTTTCAATTTATTTCTTCATTTATCTTTTATTTTCTATATTTTATTTGTTTGTATTTTATCTAATTTACTTGTATTTTAGGCTGAGCAGATGGTTTAATTCCTTCTATAACAACTCTTACTGAAACCACAAAAACGTATAGTAATGAATAAATGGGTAGTCAAAGAGGGACACTTGATAGGGAATTAAGGCAAGTAATTATTTTTAACAACCTAGGAAACTTGCGCTACTGTCTTAACATCAGACAGTTTTGGGCCCAGACATCTAGATGATCCGCATACTCCTTTTCTGCTACATCACCACTCTTGGTAACTGCTTTAAACATGTGTGATATATGTTTTTGGGCTTTTGTGTGACTGACTCCTGATCTATCCTGATTTAAATCTAGTACTGCATTCATGTCTCCCCCTATAATTAGTGAATATTCATTGAGAGAAAGCAACTAATTGGTTAGGCGTGGGAAAAACTTTCATCATATGTAGACTGTGCATATACCGAAACTAAGGCTATTTTCCTACTCCTTATCGTGGTACATATCCTGCCTGATAGGTCTTATGTCTTTTATTATCTTATTTACACGCATACATGTCTCGAGTACCCTACCGGAATTCACTGATAAATTTGTAGCAAAGGGTGAACTGCTCAGAGCAAAGTGTGGTAAAAACATATATGGGCCAAACCATCACCAATGAAGAAGGAAATCTCTGCTGAGTTCAATGACACCTCACACAAGACTCTACCTTAAACGGTTAAAATGTTATTAAAGGGGGCGTGGCCGGAGTAAATGGGCGTGGTTAAAGTATAGGGGGTGGCTCAGTATCACATGTAGACCACACACACAATTTTCATGTAAATCGGATGATGTTTGTCATATAAGGCTGATTTCCTGTTGCCAGCAGGGGGCGCTATGACCAAAAGTCAATATTGGCCTGTATATGTCCTAAGGCCTAAATTTCAAGCAGATATGACAACGTAAACTGTAGTTACAGCCGCTGTCTCGTTCATCGCTAAACACTCAAAATGGCCGCCACGCCCACACCGTTTGACAAAAGGTTTTTCTTTTAATAACTTTTCATCTTTAAGGTGTTGAGATGGTACAGACCAAATTTGAGGTCCATCGGATGAAATCTCTAGGAGGAGTTCGTTAAAGTATAGCACCTTGACTTTTAGGCCTACTTCCTGTTGCCACTAGAGGGCACTATGACTTTGAGCCAATATCGGACTGTAGCTGTCGTCAGGGTTGGACTCTTATGAATCCTGAAAAGTTTCGAGCCAATTGGACAATGTACACTCAAGTTACACCCACTTCCTGTTTCGATGGCGAAACGCACAAAATGGCCGCCCTGCCACGGCCATGCCCTATGACGAAAAGTTTTTCTTTTAATACATTTTCATCTTTAACTTCTTAAGATGGCACAGAGCAAATTTGAAGTTGATAGGATGAAATCTCTAGGAGGAGTTTGTTAAAGTACGACATGTGGAAATGGCCAAAATTGCACTAATTTTGAACTTTCAATTAAAAATGGCGGACTTCCTGTTGGGTTTAGGGTATGGCTCCCATGAGCTTTTTTGTACATCTTGACATGATACATATGTCTACCAAGTTTCATGAGTGTACGTTAAACGTACTGCAGGGGCTCAATTTAATTAACTTTGTAGGTGGCGCTAGCGAGCCAGTTTTGTGCGCCTATTCCCGAAACCCTTAAAATACGTACATTTTCACCAGGCTTGATGCGACTGCCAATTGTGGTGAGTATTTGAGTATGACAAGCCCCTCAAAAAGGCAATTCATTTGCTGTAATAATAATAATAATAATTCCTTCAGTTTCAATAGGGCCTTCGCCGCTGTCGGTGCTCGGGCCCTAAAAATAGATCACCTAACCCTCTGAGACCGCAGACCCCAACCCCTATCTGCAAGATATGTCACACATCAAACGCAATGCGTAAACTCCAGCCCACAATTACCCCTCCTGTTTAAAGTCACAGGTACGTTAAACTAAAGGATTTCACTCTTTATCAAAAAGGTCTATCTGTAGGGATCCTTTCCATAATATTCTCACACACATAATAATCTGTGGGAAAAAACGCCCTATAGTTACTTACTGCAATCCATAGGAAAATAGGGTCCAGTTTAGAAAAAACGAAATTACCGTTTAATAATTTATGGACAGCTTTTTCTAAACCAACTAGCTGAAGGCGCTTTTCAGTTGTAGCCAGGCTCCTGCGGTGGAACATAACATTGGTCATTGAGGAGGTTAACAGGCCTGTGACACAGGACTCAACCCTCTAATTCACTTTTAGCAGTTCTATATGTCCTTGAGCTTCGATGAAGCAAAATGAGAGATGCTTCTAATCCTGCGCATCAACTCCCCCACTCCCTCCTTCTATTCAAGTGGATTTTCTTTTTTAGTTTGACTTTTAAAATTTTAGAATTACATGTAATGCAGATTCATATTGTTAACACATGCATGTTTTTCTGGAGGAGGGCTGGAGGAGAGTAAAAGAGAGATTAGCTCTGGTATGGGAAAACAGAGAGGGGGGTGGTTGTCAGCTCAGCACCCAAAAGATTTATCATGTATTTATATTTCTCTCAAACACACACTCAGCACACTAGTCTAAACAGGGCAAATGCTCCCAAAAGAACTCCCATGGTAACATTTACAACAGAATATTTCACAATAAAATGTGATCATCATTTGTTCATGCATGACTAAAGTACAGGCAACAGGTTTTTTTTCTTTTTCAGTCGAGTTAAAAAAGGAATGGAAAAGGAAAGTTAATAACCATTAATAATGTATTAACATTAGCAATGATTGTAATGGAATTTGTTTATTCATCTGGGTAGTTTATATTTAGTGAGGGGTCATGAAAAGTTGCTGACCTGTTTATGTAGAGAAATTAACTAGGAAATGTTCAAGCAGGTGAAAGGTTAAATTTGGATAAGATGTTCCAATGAGGTTTTTGATATAAAGTCATTTGATACTGAACATTCTCAAGGCCATCAAGCAATCATCACATAATATATTTTTTTTACACATTTGTGATTCAGTTATTTACTGTCCTGTTGCTTTGTGAATTTTTGAAATTTGTGAAATTTCAAGTTTAAGTGGCAATGAGGAACTTTCAGTTAGTGTTGATTCTAGCGGCCCCTTTGGACAAAAGCAGAAGTGTTTTTACCACACCTGCTGTCGTAAAGATCTTTCAGCAGTAAGACATGAGTAATGTCCACAGGAGGAAAGCATGTACTGTATTACCCACTGTATTACTGAGTTAGCCTTACCAGAATGTCATATAGTTGAATGTTTGCTTGGACAGAAAATCATTCATTTACAACAAGAGAATACGTTATAGATGCATTGTTGCATTTCAACTGTTGCATACGATAACTTAGCTTACTTTGGATGTATCTTGAGCTAAACCAGGTGTCACTGTTAGTGTCACGAGCCAAAGCATTAGCAAATTTGTTGTAGAAACCAATGTAGTAAAAATAATAATAATAATAATAATAATAACTTTGATTTATATAGTGCCTTTAATGAAACCCAAGGAAGGGTTTTGATTTCATGTAACTAAGTTTTGAGATCCCTACCTCTGCCAGTACCTCGACATATTGTAAACATTACATATTCTCCTTTGATTAGCTCTCCAACACTGTCACTGAAGATGGATTCGACGCCCTGTGAAAAACGCTTTAGAAAGAATGTTGATACAAATCAACACACATCCTGCATCCCTTCTGAATTCCCCTGCAATGAATTCCCTTAACATAAACACTATCAATTTAGTCTCTTTTCGGGGCTGAAGTCCAAACGCTGTGATTGAGCTCTGTTTGTATCTCCCACTTGGAAACAGGAAGATTGCCTCTGTTTCATTCTTTCTGACCTCAGTTTGTCCCACAACATGACCCTAACTACAGAAATGACTAAGGACGTGTCTACTCGCAGGAATCCCTCCATTTAGACTGGAAGGTGGGGCCAAGCTGCGGACTCCACGTTTTTTCCTAAAAGGATTACAGAGTGAGGATCCAGGAAAAAGCCCTTTCCCATATATCCCAACATAATGGCAGTTTTTGTCCTTAATGATAGATAAGATCCCACGGCAAATGACATGTTAACAGAGACGATGCACAGACCTGTAACCATGTCATATGTCAGTGTTCAACCATCCCAAAAAGTCCCTGTGTGCTGCACTGCATTAGCCAGCATTACCACTTCTTCAGTTCAGCTAAGAGCAGTGCGATAGGTCTTACTGTTTGTTCCTTGGAGAAAATGTCCTGGGCACAAGCAAGACACCTTGCGGGACTGTCCCTGTGGTCTTGTTTTTCACACAGTATTGTGTGAAGTGGAAAATTACTGGTTTTAAACAAAATCTTTACAGGAAGCTCTGAAGACAACATTAATTGAGAGGACTCTCCTATATTATCAGTTAAAGGTTAGCAAGACTTGTCTTATTTACTATAAGCACCTCTTTAACTCTGCAGAGTTTGTCTTAGTTATAATAAGGGCCCGCACACACTTTTCACCTCGCATTGGTTTATTTGGTTGGATGTTTCGGTCACAAGAACCTTCTCAAGACATGTCGTAGTAAAGTAACATAGTGCTTAAATACAAACATGATTACATGATGATCCACAGCTGTGTTGGAGGTGTGTCGCTAACCACTTTTTGCCCCCGCCTTATTCCTCGAAAAAATTCCTGAAATAACACATCCAAAATGATAAGGAATAGCTCCTCAACCATGAGGCCTATATGCATTTAACTGGTCTCATTTGATATAGTCTATATCCTTGATGTTCCACTTCCAAGATTGCTCCGGTGCCGCAGGAAATTCAGCCAGAAGCATGTATTTTCCGTTTCCTTACGCTTTCTTTGTGTTGGAATTTTAAATTCGGTGGATATATTAGGACTATTGTTGACTGCTCCTCAGATCTCTGCATGTTAAATTGAGACAGCTAGCTAGAATATCTGTCCAATCTGAGTGTTCTCTCGCACAAGTATTTTGCAACGGCTTTGTGCAGAGCTTAGCGCCACCCATGACGATTGTGTTTGGTTTAAAGAAATGCCAATAAACCAGAGCACGTTTTTCTCCCATCCCGGAATGCTATGTGGACTAGCCAGACCCTCCTCCACTTTGCAGCGTGTGGATGGTCTGGCAAAGCGAGACTACATTTGATACTTAACAAGCTATGGAATATAAATCCATTGTAATTAAACCTACTTCTATTACAATTCCAGAGTAGATGGAGAGGCAAAAATACATATTTTATCCTCCTCTAATATACAATCTAAATTTCAAAGGCAATATCTAGTGGACAATAATGCAACTGAATATTTTCCCCTACTGTTTTCCTACAACTGTAACTGTAAATTTGATTAACATACACTAAAATACCACATTTATGATACAATTTATAAAGACACACACACACACACACACACACACATATACATATACATATATACATATATATATATATATATATATATATATATATAATAAAGATATAAAGAACCACAAAGCTTCAGAAAACCTGAAATTTAATATTGATCAATATGCATTTATGACCGAAGAGCTCCATACTATAAGGCTGGTAAAAGGAGACGCAAGGGAATTCCTCTAATTCAGATGAAAAGATTGATGTATGGCTCATAGGTGTCTGTTGCCATCTGCTGGCTGTATAAAGTACAATGAGCCGACTGATCCTGTATAACAGGGGTCATCAACTACAATTTTCCAAGGGCCAGAATTTTTCTAAGCAGACACTCCGGGGGGTAGACTTTCAAATAAAGAAAATAAAATGTATTTATAACCAGTGTCCAACATAAAAAACATTTCCCCACTGGGTTTCATCAGATCAGGGTTTTACTTGCCCCTTGTATATTTCTACTGGCCTGAAAAAAAGGAGGGGAAAAAACACTTTTCCAAATTGTTAATTTACTAATCGAATATTGTAATTCTTCATCCAAACAACACACAAAAAATATATTCTGCTTCAAATGTAAATTTAGTCAATTTAGTGGGATTATCACTCTAATAATTCTTAGTTATTCTACAGTAATGCTTGTTTTAGGTTGAAAGGCCAGAGTGAGGTTACTTAGTCTTTGTAAACTTCCAATTTCAGTGATTGTCATCATGAATCAATATTGTGTATTTTGGTTAAAAAAAGAGCAATCATTGACAACTGTTGCGATTTGCTTTTGGTGTATATGTTATTGTTCTTAATGTCACGGTTTATCAGGAAAGGCTTGGACCCAAATGCAGTTAAGAGGTAATTTATTAACAAAAAAAGAGTCTTACACAAAGTCAGGCAGGAACAAACGGAAAAAAACTGAATCCACAACAGGAAAGATCAGCACGGTACACAAAAACAGAATCCATGACAGCACAGACACAGCATCCAACAGAAACCACAGCAACAGAAACAAAATGCTCCCACACAGGACAAAGACAACACAGAAACAAAATACACAGGTTAACAAGGACTAACAAGAAACAGGTGACACAACAGGTGAAACAAATCGGGGCAGGGCAGAACTATCAAACAGGCGTGAAAACAAAAGACAGGAAGTAAAATCATAAATTTGACAACACATGCGCAGCATTTAGCAAACGCGCTGCAAATACACACAACACAACCTAATACAGAAACGCGCTGCAAATACAGAAACGATGCAAAAGAAAAGCACACAATCCCCGAAAACAAATGCAACAAAACAAAAAAAAACGTTGCATATTACACAAAGGAAGTTCTCCAGGCCTCTAGGGGGAGCACTAAGTGAAACAGCTTGATTTTTGACCCCACGGGGAGATAGTGCTCTGCCTTTTTATTACCACGAGTTTACAGACACGTCTCTGCTGATTTAGTATCACCTGTGACTTGAGCAAATAAACTAGAGACACACCCACCAAACGAGAGAAAACATATATCAAACATAGACTTAAAGCTCCATTGTGTAATTGTTTAAGTTGATTCTTAGCAAACCCCCTAGTTCTTTCACAAATATGTGCTCATTCATGTGTAATTACTTCCACCAACTAATCAAAGTATTCTCGTACGTGTAGAATCTGCCATCCAGAATCATTCAGAATACATACGAGCGAGTCGCTCGAATGGCTGCAGCCACCCCTCTATCTTTAAAATACATTAGCCAAAGAGGGACATACCTCCACCTTTCTCACTTTTACACTCAGTGGCACCGTGACGAATGCCAGGGAGGGGGAGAAGATAACGGAGTCGCAAAGGAAGTTAAAAAGAGATTTAAAACGACAATGCGACAGGCAAAGCAACAAGACCAAAGTTAATATTGGAGTGGCTTTTCCAAGATTGAAAGCTCATAAGGAGCAAGAATTTTAAAAAGGGACGCAGAAGTTGCCTGCTTTCTTCTCAAAAGGTAATTCTGCCTATTTGTGTAAATTCAAAGTTTTATAGTTGCTTGGCTCACTATAGCATGGTTGTGCATAACACTAGAACGACGTCTAGGATACTTTTCCTCGTGTCAATGATGAAAAAGGATTGTCTACCTTGTAAAATAAACGTAATCATATGTGTCGTGATTTCCCTGGCAGACAACTCACGTAATGGAGTTGTAACACAGACTAGCTACAGCTAGAACAGCTGCAAATTCTAACGCAATTTCACACTCAATTTCTGAAAATACAGAATAAATATACCACTGCCAGCAAGGTTCGACCTAGGCAGAGTAAATTACCATGGATAAATTCTGAAATATTTCAACTCCTTAAACAGAAAGCTACTCTCCTTAAAACGTATAGGTTAAGTCGAACACCAGAGAGCAAAAATAATTTAATTCAAATTAGAAATAAATGTACAGTTGAACTACGCAAGGCTAAGGCGGTCTATTTTCAACAGCTGATTACACAATCTGCTACTAAGTTACTGGCGAAACCAAGAAGAAAAAGAATGTTAATATTAAAATTTCCCTACAGGGTACTCTTATCTCAGATTCAGAAAAGATTCCAAGTGCTTTCAATTACTATTTTATATCATCTGTTAAATAATTGGCAGATTTTACCACTCCCTCCTTTTTCTCACCTGTTCTCTCTTCAACACCAGATCAGTTCTCATTTTCTGAGATCTCACAGAATGAAGTGATAAAAATACTGCATTCACAAAAAAATTCTCATGCCCGTGATACTTGGTCTAAACACTTCCTTTGTAAAGACTCATGCTAATAGCCTAATATCATACCTCTCTTTCAGCACTTAATCGATCATTGTATCAGGCTTTCTAGCTTTCCCACTGACTGGAAAACACCACAAATCACTCCAATTTTTAAATCTGATGATCATACTCTTGTCTCAAACTACAGACCTATAGCTAGACTTCCAGCAATGTCTAAGTTGCTTGAAAAAGCCCTGCATAACCAGTTAAGTACCTTGAAACTAACAACTGGCTCAGTGATTGTCAACATGGTTTTCCCGCGAAGAGATCAACCATGTTGGCATTACTACTCTTCACTGAACAATTGTTGACAACAACGTGACTCTCTTAACAAAGGTCACATCACTGGAGCTATTTTTATTGATTTCCGTAAAGCCTTCGACACAGTGAACCAACAGATCTTGCTAACAAAATTAATTCATTTAAATTGTCTTCATCTGTGATAAAAATGCTTTCTTCCTACCTGACGAACAGGTTGCAAGCTGTCAAAATTAATCATGCAACATCCCAACCTTGTCTGTGATATGGGCCTTCCACAAGGCAGCATTCTTGGACCCTTACTTTTTCTTTTATACATCAATGATCTCTCTCAAGTGTGTAATCATTCTAAATGCTTACTGTACTCTGATGATACTGTGATTTTTCTCTCTGACTCAAATCCTGATGTCATAAATTCCAAATTATCTGATGTTCAGTTCTTACATGACTGGTTGAAAATGAACCACTTGACCATCAAAAACTGAATGTATGTATTTTCACTCACCCAGAAAAAAGTCTTTCTTTTACTGATTCTATTACTTTTGCAAACCAAGATCTTGTCGTCACAAAGACTTACAAATATCTTGGTGTGCTACTTGATTCACACCTTACATACTGGGAACACATTTCTAACTTAACAAAAAAGTTGAATCAGAAACTTTGTGTATAATAAGATTAGATCATATCTTTCCTTTTCTGTTTCTGAAACCTACCTACATGCAATTGTGTCTTCAACAATGTCCTACTGTCTTCCAATCTGGTCTCTTACCACCAAGGAAATTACTGAACCAATAGCACGACTATACAATTGAGCTCTCAAGATCCACAGTAATCTTCCAAAGTCGTCTCACCATTACATTGCACTCGCACGTTCAAACGCTCTGACTTACCAGAACTACATAAAAAGCCACGCTATTGCATTTTATTTTCAGATTCAAAATGGCACTTCACCAGCACTTGCTGGATTTCTCCCGACACACAATATGAGACCAGTACGCCTCACTAGGTCAGTCTCATGGCTCTTATATACTAGACGCAGCCCAGCTGGCGCGCGCTAATGTGACGTCATGGGATTGGCGTGACTATTTATACCCGCGCTGGTGCTAGTTGTAGTCTTCTCCTGAACAGAGGTGTCGCAAATGCATCCCGTGCTGCAAGTGCAGTGAGGGAGGACCTCAAGACATTCTTTCTGACACAGCAAGGACTTGTTCCCTGGCTGGAAACAGTCATCAGTAGAGGTTGCCTGAACTGATCCGATCTTGTGTTGTGTGTATTGTAATACTGTTGTAATAAACAGTTGTTATACTAATACTGGTACCCTTTAATTTCTTACACATCATTTTTATGTGTCTGGAGCCAGGCCCAGATGGAGGGCTCGTCAGCGAGCGTCTGGTGGCCGGGTTTGCCACGGAGCCCGGTCGGGCACAGCCCGAAAAAGCTACGTGGCACCTATCTCTCCATCCCATGGGCCCACCACCTGTGGGAGGAACCGCTGGGGTCGGGTGCGCTGCCATATGGGTGGCAGTGAAGGTCAGGGGCCTCGACGGACCAGACCTGGGCAGCAGACGCTGACTCTGGGGACGTGGAATGTCACCTCTCTGTGGGGGAAGGAGCCGGAACTTGTGCGGGAGGTGGATCGCTACCGGTTAGATCTGGTGGGGCTTACCTCTACGCACAGTCTCGGTTATGGAACCATACTCCTGGATAGGGGTTGGACTCCTTTCTTCTCCGGAGTTGCACAGGGTGTGAGGTGCCGGGCAGGTGTGGGGATACTCACAAGCCCCCGGCTGAGTGCCGCTACGTTGGAGTTTAACCCGGTGGACGAGAGGGTCGCCTCCCTACGCCTGCGGGTTGTGGGGGGGGAAACTCTGACTGTTGTTTGTGCATATGCACCAAACAAGAGTTCGGAGTATTCGGCCTTCTTGGAGACCTTGAGTGGAGTCCTGCATGGGGCTCCAGTCGGGGACTCCATAGTTCTGCTGGGGGACTTCAACGCGCACGTGGGCAATGATGGAGACACATGGAGAGGCGTGATTGGGAGGAACGGCCTCCCTGATCTAAACCAGAGTGGTTGTTTGTTGTTGGACTTCTGTGCTAGTCATGGATTGTCTATAACGAACACCATGTTCGAACATAGGGATGCTCATAAGTGTACTTGGTACCAGAGCACCCTAGGCCAAAGGTCAATGATCGATTTTATAATCGTTTCATCTGATCTGAGGCCATATGTTTTGGACACTCGGGTGAAGAGAGGGGCGGAGCTGTCAACCGATCACCATCTGGTGTTGAGTTGGGTCAGGGGGTGGGGGAAGACTCTGGACAGACCTGATACGCCCAAACGGGTAGTGCGGGTAAATTGGGAACGTCTGGAGGAGGCCCCTGTCCGACAGACTTTCAACTCACACCTCCGGCGGAGCTTTTCGTGCATCCCTGTGGAGGCTGGGGGCATTGAACCCGAGTGGACAATGTTCAAAGTTTCCATTGCTGAAGCTGCGGTGAGGAGAAGTGGTCTTAGGGTCTTAGGTGCCTCAAGGGGCGGTAACCCACGAACACCGTGGTGGACACCGGTGGTCAGGGAAGCCGTCCGACTGAAGAAGGAGTCTTTCCGGGATATGTTATCCCAGAGGACTCCGGAGGCAGTTGCAATGTACCGAAGGGCCCGAAGGGCTGCAGCCTCTACCGTGAAAGAGGCAAAGCAGCGGGTGTGGAAGAAGTTCGGAAAAGACATGGAGAAGGACTTTCGGTCGGCACCAAGGTGCTTCTGGAAAACCGTTCGCCACCTCAGGAGGGGGAAGCGGTGAACCATCTAAGCTGTGTACAGTAAGGATGGGTAGAGGCAGAGCTGGAGGATGATGGGGGATTGTCGTCAATTTCCCTGGTGGAGGTTGCTGAGGTAGTTAAACAACTCCACAGTGGCAAAGCCCCAGGAATTGATGAGATCCGTCCAGAAATGCTTAAGGCACTGGGTGTGGAGGGGTTGTCTTGGTTGACACGCCTCTTCAACATTGCGTGGAAGTCTGGGACGGTGCCTAAGGAGTGGCAGACCGGGGTGGTGGTTCCCCTTTTTAAAAAGGTTCCAAGGTTCCAAGGTCGATAGTCGAACCTCAGGTTGAAGAGGAACAATGCGGATTCCGTCCTGGTCGTGGAACAACGGACCAGATCTTTACTCTCGCAAGGATCCTGTAGGGAGCCTGGGAGTATGCCCAACTGGTCTACATGTGTTTTGTGGATCTGGAGAAGGCATATGACCGGGTGCCCCGGGAGATACTGTGGGAGGTGCTGCGGGAGTACGGGGTGAGGGGGTCCCTTCTCAGGGCCATCCAATCTCTGTACGACCAAAGCGAGAGCTGTGTCCGGGTTCTCGGCAGTAAGTCGGACTCGTTTCAGGTGAGAGTTGGCCTCTGCCAGGGCTGCGCTTTGTCACCAATCCTGTTTGTAGTATTTATGGACAGGATATCGAGGCGTAGTCGGGGTGGAGAGGGGTTGCAGTTCGGTGGGCTGGGGATCTCATCGCTGCTTTTTGCAGATGATGTGGTCCTGATGGCATCATCGGCCTGTGACCTTCAGCACTCACTGGATTGGTTCACAGCTGAGTGTGAAGCGGCTGGGATGAGGATCAGCACCTTTAAATCGGAGGCCATGGTTCTCAGCAGGAAACTGATGGAGTGCCTTCTCCAGGTAGGGAATGAGTCCTTACCCCAAGTGAAGGAGTTCAAGTACATTGGGGTCTTGTTCGCGAGTGAGGGGACAATGGAACGGGAGATTGGTCGGAGAATCGGCATAGCGGGTGCGGTATTACATTCAATTTATCGCACCGTTGTGACGAAAAGAGAGCTGAGCCAGAAGGCAAAGCTCTCAATCTACCGGTCAGTTTTTGTTCCTACCCTCACCTATGGTCATGAAGGCTGGGTCATGACCGAAAGAACAAGATCCAGGGTACAAGCGGCCAAAATGGGTTTCCTCAGGAGGGTAGCTGGCGTCTCCTTTAGAGATAGGGTGAGAAGCTCAGTTATCCGTGAGGAGCTCGGAGTAGAGCCGCTGCTCCTTCGCGTCGAAAGGAGCCAGTTGAGGTGGTTCGGGCATCTGGTAAGGATGCCCCCTGGGCGCCTCCCTAGGGAGGTGTTCCAGGCACGTCCAGCTGGGAGGAGGCCCCGGGGAAGACCCAGGACTAGGTGGAGGGATTATATCTCCAACCTGGCCTGGGAACGCCTCGGGATCCCCCAGTCGGAGCTGGTTAATGTGGCTCGGGAAAGGGAAGTTTGGGGTCCCCTGCTGGAGCTGCTACCCCCGCGACCCGATCCCGGATAAGCGGACGAAGATGGATGGATCATTTTTATTATATAAGTTAAGATTAATTTCTTGATCCTACATAATCACAGTAGGCTCAATTTGTTTCTAATATTGAGGTGATCTGTTTCAATATTGTGGCCTACATTTTCCAGAGTAGTGAATAGTGTCTTAATGTGCACCCGAATGTCTATTATTCTACAACAATTGCACACACTATCACCTGTACTCAGGTCAGCCGTCAACATTCCAGAGTGTATGGCAGCAGTGAATAGTGCCTTAATGTGCACCAAGATGTCTATTATTCTACAACAATTGCACACACTATCACCTGTACTCAGGTCAGCCATCAACATTCCAGAGTAAATGGCAGCAGTGAATAGTGTCTTAATGTGCACCCGAATGTCTATTATTCTACAACAATTGCACACACTATCACCTGTACTCAGGTCAGCCGTCAACATTCCAGAGTGTATGGCAGCAGTGAATAGTGCCTTAATGTGCACCAGGATGTCTATTATTCTACAATAGCCTATATGCCAACGCTAGTGCTGACGTACTTCCGTTTACATCTAAGCCACCGTTGCTATTTCCGGAATGCTACCCCTGTTGTTGACAAGACTGGTGCTGAGGTAAAAGATGAAGAAAACGTTTAAATACCAGCGATCTATTGGCACAACGGCTGAACACTGTTGTGTGCCAATGTGTCAGGCCTCAGCTAAGTACAACAATGTACTTAGTTTTCATACTTTCCCTATGGATGAAGAATTAAGACGCAAGTGGGTTGTCGCCATTCGTAGGGACGACTTCATGATAACGCCTCACACCCGGGTGTGTAGCCGGCATTTTAAAAAAGATGTTTGTGAGCCAGCATCGGAGAAAGGACGACAACTGTTAAAAAAGGGAGCTATCCCAGCTTTATTTGAATGGAATAACTTCTACCTTCCACCTGTAAGAACAAGTGTTTGGGAGAGGAGAGATAGACTGCTGCCGCTGGAGGATTGCGCCCCGGGACAAGATGAAGTCATGAAGGAAGATTCCGGTCCTGATCCTGCCTCCGCAATCGCCGCCGAAAATACAGCTCTACGAGAGGAGGTTCGCCTGCTGAGGGAACAAGTTGAAAGCCTTACAATGAAGCAGAGGTTTGGGATTCATCGCTTTGCTGCCTCAGACAAGGATATCCGTAAAGAATATTGCTAATATTATTAATATTAGAAGATATTAGCCTAGTTATTTTAATAGGTGATACTGTATGCAGTATCAGCCAACCCAGTCTCACGGCAGTTCGTGTAAATGTCACATTATTTTTACGCGTTCACGGGCACGTTTTTTTACTGGGAGACGGCCGAAAAGGACGCCCCATATGCTGGGAAGCGGCCGCGGGGGACGCGCGACAACAACGAGATAGCGGAGGTTGGGTTTAGGAAAAACCCTACGGGGAAAGGGCGCCTCACACGCTGGGAGACGGCCGTGGAGGACTCGCGACAATAACGGGACGGTTGTGATTAGGAAGCCTACGGGAAACAAAACACCACACGTGGGACGTGAACCCCGCTCGCCCAGGTGAAAGTCCTGTGTTGTTTGACCCATCCACCACCCTGGCCAACCTACCTGCATCGATTTTCGCCTCTTTATACTACTCCCTACCATTTTCGTGCTGTGGCCACGAAATATGCTTCCCATTGAAATACATGACTTCACATTTTCGTGCTGTCCATCACATAAAAAACGAGAAAAACGTGCCTGTGAACACGTATCAATAGATTAAAAATAACGTGACATTTACACGACCTGCCGTGAGACCGGGCTGTATCAGCAGTATCAGCAGTGTTGAATTAAAGTGATTGCTGTTTATTCTGCTGTATAGTTAATTGTTAAGCAAACACTCTACCACCTGAACTACAGCAGGCTGAGAAAGCAGCCCAATCGCTTTTCTGGACGTACTTTTTACTAATTTTTGGCGCTCCCTATGGGTTAAACTCATAATCCTTGCGTAGGCCTATTCCTCATGATGGACTAAAGATATATTACAAATTTTATAATGATTGGTCAAGCCATTAGGGAGTAATGGATCTACGGCTAAGCTCCACCCATGGCGAAAATTGATGGCGGCCATGTTTTTCACCAATGTTGCTCATTTATAGTAGAAATGTGTGCGTCACTCCAACAAGGCTGTATACCAATTTGGTGTTGATATAAATATAATTCACAAAGTTCTATTCATTTGACAGTTTTTCACATTGCAAATTAGCAAAAAATTCTTCATGGCGGACCTTTATGGTTCAAGAGGCTTTTTTGTAGAGCACAATACGCTGCATATGTCAATCCCTCCAGGATTTCGCGGCCTTTTTTATAGATTGTTGCAGCCCAAAATGCCTGATTTTGCGGGAGCTTTTGTAAATTCGCAACTTGCGATAAAAGTTGCGATGTCTTTTGTGTGTTTGTTGCAATGACGTTGCTGGAGACAGTGAAAGTTGCAAAAAAAGTTGCGATGCGAAGTTCTTTAAAAATAAAAAGGAAACTTGTTTTGGGGAAAATTAAACTACTCTGGGCTGAGTTTTTCTAGTAACCTTACCAAAAAGGCTCAGGATGCTGCAAATGTTGGTATAATATGAAAATGGCTGCTGGATTTAAGACAAAAAATAATAATTTATTGAATGAATCAAATATGAACATATCTGTCAGTGGCTTGTTGATCTTTACATTGTTAATTTCCTAACCTGGCCTGGGACACACATTCATACGGTTTGATAAAGTACTTATTGGAGATCCTCAATTTAGGTCATCGTGTCGTCTCATCTCCGGTTTTTCCTGCATCCACCGTGTGTGTGTTTGTGTGTGTGCGCGTCAGTAGCGGGGGGAACTGTATGACCACCAGCCCCGCCCCCGCCTGCTGCAGACAGCCAACAGGATTGAAACAGCAGCTGCTGACTTTAGAATGAAAAAACGTTACAGCGTACATTGATGTTAAAACGTTTTGCACGGTGGCCAGGTTGGCTCAGTGGATAGAGCAGGCACGCATATACATAGAGGTTTATGCCTCGATGCAGCGGTCCAGGGTTTGAGTCCGACCTGTGACAATTTCCTGCATGTCCTCCCTTTTCTCACCTAGCTGTCGTGTCAATTAAAGCCCAAAAAAAATTTAATGTTTTGCTCTCTCTCACTCCTTCTTGGTCAGTGGCACTCAGACGTAAAGTCTGGCACGTGGAACTGCTGGGATTGGTTGAAGTCGCGGGAAACTCCGGTTATTGGTCAAATTTGCGGAAAAGTTGCGGTAATTGGTCAAAATTGCGAGTCGCACCAAAGTCACGGTGATTGGTTGAATTTGCGTGAAATGGCACCATCGCAACATTGCGAAATCCTGGAGGGAATGATATGTGTGAGAAATTTCAAGTCAATCGGACTTAGTGGCATTGCCTTTAAAAAAATCGATTTTGTATCGTTAATTACAGTGTCACCATGTGGCCAATTGGGCTCATATTTCTTGGGAACCTAATGAACACCATTTCCAGTAATTGGGCCAAGTTTCTTGTTTCTGTCTCATTCCAGCTCATGGCAATTTGAGCCGCGGCATAAGACGACAAATAATAATAATAATAACAAACCAGAGCAAAAACAATAGGGTTCTACCAAACGCAAGACTGCATTCCAATGTTGGCAGGGGCAGATCTACAGGGAGGCAAGGCCTTACAGTGGGGGGTCAGTTGCCCCCCTAACTTTGGTGTTCAAAAATCTGTGCTTGTAAAAACAAATTGCCACTATGTCCACAAGCTTCTTAAAACATTGAAACAATTAATTTATATTAATTAATAATACATAATAATTGTAGATGTAATCTTAGCCCCCTGCTCCTCAAATACTTAGCTACGTCCCTGCATCAAACATACAGAGCGGTGTTCGCACACAGCGAGTCTGCTGCGGTGTGGTGGCCCTGCATCCCGGCAAAGACTGGAGCAACTGAGCTGACCCGAGCCTCTGAAGGTGAAGTCACGTTAACGTTTAATTAAAAGTTAAATTTGTAATAATACAATTATTACAAATTTAACTTTTATGTATGCTTAAGGCGAGCCAGCATCAACAACAGCGCGTCTATTACGTTAGCCAAAAGTCAAATCGCTCCCTCGTGACTTGTAAGCGCGTTCTGCCCTTTGATTAGTTTTGATTTTAGTAAAGACAAGAACAGCATAATACAAAATATTACAAACTGGCGTTTGAATTAAACGTTTACAGAGGGTTGCTGTTTTGGTGACGTTACGTTACAACACACTATACAGTGCTTGCTGAGACCGATCATTTGTATGTGATTAGTTAAGGAGTACTATAAAATCCACTTCCTCTCACACATCACGGCAATAAGGCTGCACAAGGCTGCACAGGCTGTGTTTCTTAGGCTACTTATTAGCTACAGGGCCAGAGCCCTACAGTGTAATGTAATACAAGGATAACCAGAGCTTTTCACAACTTGACTTTTGCAGGCCAGAGTAGCTGGAGGTATTAGCTGAAGTGTAAATGTGGGGATATTGCCAGCCAAGCAAATTCTGAGTAGTGCACAGGAGAAAGAGAAGGAGGGAAATGAAGGAGTCTAGGCGGGTCAGAGCAGGAGAAGACCACAGAAGGAGGTGCAGAAATAAGTGAAAAACAAGAGGGAAAGGAAGAATTGACTGTGAGGGATGATGGCTATTTCCATTCGGTGTGTGTTAGGGTTAGATATG
>NW_027595636.1:12500-27000 GCF_031162955.1 Sander vitreus | reverse complement strand
GCTCCTCACGGATAACTGAGCTTCTCACCCTATCTCTAAGGGAGACGCCAGCTACCCTCCTGAGGAAACCCATTTCGGCCGCTTGTACCCTGGATCTTGTTCTTTCGGTCATGACCCAGCCTTCATGACCATAGGTGAGGGTAGGAACAAAAACTGACCGGTAGATTGAGAGCTTTGCCTTCTGGCTCAGCTCTCTTTTCGTCACAACGGTGCGATAAATTGAATGTAATACCGCACCTGCTGTGCCGATTCTCCGACCAATCTCCCGCTCCATTGTCCCCTCACTGCGAACAAGACCCCCAAGGTACTTGAACTCCTTCACTTGGGGGTAAGGACTCATTCCCTACCTGGAGAAGGCACTCCATCGGTTTCCTGCTGAGAACCATGGCCTCCGATTTAGAGGTGCTGATCCTCATCCCAGCCGCTTCACACTCGGCTGCGAACCGATCCAGTGAGTGCTGAAGGTCACAGGCCGATGATGCCATCAGGACCACATCATCTGCAAAAAGCAGCGATGAGATCCCCAGCCCACCGAACTGCAACCCCTCTCCACCCCGACTACGCCTCGATATCCTGTCCATAAATACTACAAACAGGATTGGTGACAAAGCTCAGCCCTGGCGGAGGCCAACTCTCACCTGAAACGAGTCCGACTTACTGCCGAGAACCCGGACACAGCTCTCGCTTTGGTCGCACAGAGATTGGATGGCCCTGAGAAGGGACCCCTCACCCCCGTACTCCCGCAGCACCTCCCACAGTATCTCCCGGGCACCCGGTCATACGCCTTCTCCAGATCCACAAAACACATGTAGACTGGTTGGGCATACTCCCAGGCTCCCTCCAGGATCCTTGCGAGAGTAAAGATCTGGTCCGTTGTTCCACGACCAGGACGGAATCCGCATTGTTCCTCTTCAACCTGAGATTCGACTATCGACCGAACCCTCCTTTCCAGCACCTTGGAGTAGACTTTACCGGGAGGCTGAGAAGTGTGATACCCCCTGTAATTGGCACACACCCTCTGGTCCCCCTTTTTAAAAAGGGGAACCACCACCCCGGTCTGCCACTCCTTAGGCACCGTCCCAGACTTCCACGCAATGTTGAAGAGGCGTGTCAACCAAGACAACCCCTCCACACCCAGAGCTTTAAGCATTTCTGGACGGATCTCATCAATTCCTGGGGCTTTGCCACTGTGGAGTTGTTTAACTACCTCAGCAACCTCCACCAGGGAAATTGATGCCAATCCCCCCCTCATCCTCCAGCTCTGCCTCTACCATAGAGGGCGATTAGTCGGATTTAGGAGTTCCTCAAAGTGCTCCTTCCACCGCCCCTATTACCTCCTCAGTTGAGGTCAACAGCGTCCCCATCCTTACTGTACACAGCTTGGATGGTTCCCCCGCTCCCCTCCTGAGGTGGCGAACGGTTTTCCAGAAGTACCTTGGTGCCGACCGAAAGTCCTTCTCCATGTCTTCTCCGAACTTCTCCCACACACGCTGCTTTGCCTCTTTCACGGCAGAGGCTGCAGCCCTTCGGGCCCTTCGGTACCTTGCAACTGCCTCCGGAGTCGTCTGGGATAACATATCCCGGAAAGACTCCTTCTTCAGTCGGACGGCTTCCCTGACCACCGGTGTCCACCACGGTGTTCGTGGGTTACCGCCCCTTGAGGCACCTAAGACCCTAAGACCACAGCTCCTCACCGCAGCTTCAGCAATGGAAACTTTGAACATTGTCCACTCGGGTTCAATGCCCCCCAGCCTCCACAGGGATGCACGAAAAGCTCCGCCGGAGGTGTGAGTTGAAAGTCTGTCGGACAGGGGCCTCCTCCAGACGTTCCCAATTTACCCGCACTACCCGCTTGGGCTTACCAGGTCTGTCCAGAGTCTTCCCCCACCCCCTGACCCAACTCACCACCAGATGGTGATCGGTTGACAGTTCCGCCCCTCTCTTCACCCGAGTGTCCAAAACATATGCCTCAGATCAGATGAAACGATTATAAAATCGATCATTGACCTTTGGCCTAGGGTGCTCTGGTACCAAGTACACTTATGAGCATCCCTATGTTCGAACATGGTGTTCAAGTTATAGACAATCCATGACTAGCACAGAAGTCCAACAACAAACAACCACTATGGTTTAGATCAGGAGGCCGTTCCTCCCAATCACGCCTCTCCATGTGTCTCCATCATTACCCACGTGCGCGTTGAAGTCCCCCAGCTGAACTATGGAGTCCCCGACTGGAGCCCCATACAGGACTCCACTCAAGGTCTCCAAGAAGGCCGAATACTCCGAACTCTTGTTTGGTGCATATGCACAAACAACAGTCAGAGTTTTCCCCCCACAACCCGCAGGCATAGGGAGGCGACCCTCTCGTCCCACCGGGTTAAACTCCAACGTAGCGGCGCCAGCCGGGGCTTGTGAGTATCCCCACACCCGCCCGGCGCCTCACACCCTGGGCAACTCCGGAAAAGAAAAGAGTCCAACCCCTATCCAGGAGTATGGTTCCAGAACCAAGACTGTGCGTAGAGGTAAGCCCCACCAGATCTAACCGGTAGCGCTCCACCTCCCGCACAAGTTCCGGCTCCTTCCCCCACAGAGAGGTGACATTCCACGTCCCCCAGAGCCAGCCTCTGCTGCCCGGGTCTGGTCCTTCGAGGCCCCTGACCTTCGCACTCCAGACACCATGAATATTAGCAACAAACTCAATTAACTACTGAAAGAAATGTGGAACATAATTTCTTTACATATTTACTGTAAACTGTATATATGTTTTAGACACAGATAGACTATGTTAGTAGTAATAATGGTGCAAAATTATTTGAAATTCCTTTTTACTTTAATTGAAAAAACTTCTTTTTGCATGAGGGAGGACCCCTAAACCCCCCCCACTAAACACGTACCCCCTAAGAGTTCCACAAACCGAGGCAAAACAATATGTTTACTTACATATTTTATATACTATTTAAGTAGGTTGGATATATTTAGTCACTATTTGTTGTACATTCTTTCTTGAGTTTCTTTCTTGAGTAGTGTGTTCTTATTCTTATTTTATTTTATCACAGAAATTGGGCTGTTTTGAGAAAGCTTTACTCAAACATGAACCCAAAGTACTCATGGTTGAATTAGTCATTACTTTTTGCTTACAGTTCAGTTTCATTTCAGCTTTTTTTGATACCACACCCAAGTAAGCAGGAATGTGTTTAATGCAAGATACCATAACTAGCCATGGGACTTTGTGTCAGGACTCTTGACCTCTTTAATGGCACACACTCCTACATATTTGCAAAGACTTCTTCTCTGTAAAGGAGTGAGCAATGGTAAAACGGAACAAAGTAAGGCGCGGTCGTTTGAATAATAAGAGTTTCAGTTCCTGGTAGTAGCGTTGCATTTCCCCCATGACTCATTTTCAGGTTCTCCTTCTCCATAAACAACATGAAATCAAGGAGAGAGTTAACTTTTCACACACACACACACACACACACACACACACACACACACACACACACACACACACACACACACACACACACACACACACACACACACAGAAACACATACGCACACAGACACACACACAAAGAGACACACACAGACACACACACACATACACACACAGACACACATTTTAACCTTTTTATTTATGTCCACATGAAAAAAAAATGGTACAGAGACACAAATATTACAGATGCAGTACAATACATACGCAAACTCATGGACTAGTAGCATGCAGCAGGTAGTCACAATGTCACTTAATAAGCACAATATTCAGTTAAGGGTATAAGTAGCAACATCTCCGTTGCACCTATAGCCTAGCTCTGAGATGTTGTTTAGGAGTTTTGGGTATTTAACATACAGTCGACGTGAGAGGACGCTGGCGCTGTTTATTCACTGCTTCTCCGTCTGCTATTGCCTCTTGTGTTCGTGTTTGTTAGTGTTCGCTGTACCCTTGAAGGAAAGCAAGTTTATTTCCTTCATCTCATCCCACTGGATTCACTCTAACTCTGGACAGCCCCTCAGCTGGTTCCAGAAGGTGTTCAGGCTCCTCAACCCGACTGTCGGCTCGTCGGTTAGCCGCTAGCTGGCTGCCCTCGTTCACCCAACGCGTGGCGGCTAATCCTAGCTGCTATATCGGCTTACCCGATTGCCTACCTCCTTCTCACTGGCAACCTCCACCTTTTCATCTCCTCCTGTAATGCCGTGGATCATTTTGGCACTCATCAGTCATCCACCTCTGTGCCCCCTAGTCCACAGCTAACTGCTATCACGGAGCTCTCAGTCCCTCCACCCGGCATCATGTTCAAATATTCAACTCTGCAACTGGTTGATATGTCCAACTACTCCATTCCACCCTGCATCCCAGTCATCAAACAGCTCTGACTTCTATGTCGACCCTGTTACATCCACAGAAGCTCTCTCCGCAAGTTTGACTACTTCCACCACGGACAATCCATTCCATCCATCTGGTCACCTGCATGCTCTGTCGCACCTCTCCCACGTCATCAGAATGCTTCTCCCACTGGATCACATAGGGCTGATCGCACCCTCAGGCTGCACAGAAAACCTGGACTGGACTACAGTGCTATCCGCACTTCACATACACCTATTCTCCAATCATTTGCAAATCCACTCACTGTCCCCCCCTCAACTACAATACCCTCCTCCCCACTGACCACATGCACTGCTAACCCGGACAACCTCAGATCTCTCCAGCCTGTCCCCATCCCACCACCCTCTCACCATGCCAACTTTGCCCTCCTCAACACCCGATCGCTCAACAATACAGATCCTGATCTCCATAAACTAATCCTTGACAACACTCTGGACTTCCTTCTGCTCACCGATACCTGGCAACAACCCAACGACTTCTTCTCCTCAACCAAGCATCCCCCCCCTGTCTACAACTACATCTGCAAACCCTGCCCATCCCCCCGTGGAGGTGGTCTCGCCATTATTTTCAATCAGAACTTCCAGATCACAGAACTCATCCTCCCCTCAGTATCAGCGTTTGAATTTCTCGCCTTTAAAGCTCTTTCCTCCATTACAGTCATCCTCATTTACCGCCCACCTAAACCAAATCCCTCCTTCCTCTCTGATTTTACTGAACTCCTCACACTAGCCTCATCTCTCTCTCCATCTCTGCTGCTACTTGGTGACTTAAATATTGACATAGACTCCCCCACCTGCAAGCTTTCATCAGAATTCACAATTTTACTGGACAACTTGACTCCCATCCAACATGTCACATTCCCCACCCATGAAAAAAGACACATCCTCGACCTGGTCTGCTCCACAAACCAACCGGTGCTCGACCTCCATCCATGCCTCTTTCCCTTCTCTGATCACAAACTGATATGGTTCACCATCCATTCTCCAACCCCACGCCCCCCGCCTCCTCAGAGAATTCACCTTCCGCAACTTTAAATCTATCAATCCCCACCATCTCTCTGACCTGCTCTCCACCACTCTCCACCTGGACTCAACCCTCACCTCACCTGATGATCACACAAACCACCTCAACTCCACCTTGTCTACCTCCCTCAACACTCTGCCTCTCACCCTGCACTCTGGAAAATGAAACTGGCCGCCAACTTGAATGTCTGACAAAAAAAATCATCTCCCACAGTCTAACATGAAGCCTATAAACTCCACCTCACTGCCTACAAAGATGCCCTCACTGCTGCCAAATCTGCCTACCTCTCCACCATCCTCACCAACCCCTGTCAAAACCCCAGAACCCTCTTCTCCACAATGAACAACCTCATCAAGCCTCGGACCAACAACCCTCCCTACCTCTACTCCGGATCTCTGCAACTCATTCCTCCACTTTTTTCGCTGACAAAATCAACATCCTTTATCAATCTTTATCCCCTGTATCTGACCTCCCAGTATCTACTCCAGCACCTACCACGGCCCCTCTTCTCCTCATCCCTCCTGACCTCCCGACCCCTCCTCCACACTGCCTCCTCTCCCAGTTTGACTCGGGTCACCCCTCCTGAAATCTCTAAACTTATCAGCTCTTCCAAACCCACTACCTGCTCCCTTGACTCCCTCCCTACTCCACTCCTGAAGTCCTGCCTCCCCTCCTATGCCACTACCTCACTAACCTCTTCAACTCCTCACTGTCCCTTGGAACTGTCCCCTCTGCCTTCAAAACTCCTTAAAAAAACCTGGCCTGGATCCCTCCTCCCTCAACAACTACCGCCCAATATCCAATCCCCTTTCTGTCTAAAACCCTGGAACGTATAGTCACCTCACAACTACAAACCCATCTTCATGCCAATAACCAATTTGAACCTCTCCAATCTGATTTTCGCCCCTCCACAGCACAGAAACTGCTCTCCTCAAAGAACCAGAATCTATGCAAGTGGGCCGAGCTCACCTATCTCCGACCAAACGTCTCCATTGTAGGAAATCCGGTGAGTGCCTCTACTGCGGAGGGAAGGGTCAACTCTCTGAGACACGCACTGCCAGGTCCGTGGATGGCAGACTTCTGGCCCATGTAACTCATGTCACCCTCCCCATCAAGTTAGTTCTGTCTGGCAATCTCCATGAGAAAATATTCTTCAACCTTATCACTGCTCCCAATACACCAGTTATTCTGGGGTTTCCCTGGTTAACGTTACATAACCCACACGTGGATTGGTCGGCTGGAAGAATTGCTAGTTGGAGCCCATTCTGTCATTCAAACTGTTTACAGTCAGCCCTGCCCCCTGCTGGTTGTACCAGTAGAGACACTTGCACTGAGCTTCCTGATTTGTCCGCTATCCCCTCTGACTACCATGAGCTTAGGGAGGTGTTTCAGTAAAGACCTGGCACTTTCCCTTCCTCCGCATCAACCCTATGACTGTGAGATAAAACTGCTCACTGATGCACCTTTACCCACCAGCAGGCTCTATAATCTGTCTAGGCCAGAGAGGGAGGCTATGGAGAGTTACATCAGGGACTCTCCTAATGGGGGACTCATCTGTCTGTTCTCCTCTCCAGTTAGGGCGGGGTTTTTCTTTGTTGAGAAGAAGGATAAGACCCTCTGACCCTGCATAGACTATCGAGGCCTTAACAACATAACTGTCAAGTACCAGTACCCCCCTACCTTTGATTAACTCCGCTTTTGAGTCCCTACAGCAAGCCAAAATCTTCACCAAGTTGGATCTTCGCAATGCCTATCACCTGGTTCGGATTAAGAAGGGGGATGAGTGGAAGACCACATTTAATACGCCCCAGGGTAACTTTGAGTACTTGGTGATGCCTTTCGGTTTGACTAACGCGCCTGTGTATTCCAAAGCCTTGTGAATGATGTACTCAGAGATTTTTTGAACCTCTTTGTATATGTATATCTGGATGACATCCTCATTTTTTTCAAAAGACACTGCTGAAAAATGTTTCCCACGTCCGTCCTTTTGATTAACAGCGATTTGTACTATAAAAAGTCCCCGGCTAATAATAATAATGTATACTTTATTAATCCTGCAAGGGGAAATTACAATGTTTTCACTCTGTTGTTATTACACACATTACACACAGGCCTGGATTACACACACATGCTCAGTACCTCTACATGCACTAATGGAGAGATGTCACAGTGAGGGAGCTGCCCATGGAAAGGCGCCCCGAGCAGTTGGGGGGGGGGTTCGGTGCCTTGCTCAAGAGCACCTTGGCAGTGCCCAGTAGGTGAACTGGCACCTCTCCAGCTGCCAGTCCACCACCATACTTTGGTCCATATGTGGACTTGAACCAACCCAACTCCCTACTGACTAAGCTACTGCCATCCCATTCATATTCATTCATACATATTCGAGCTCTGTCCCATCGCAGATTTTGCAAGTTTAGTTGAAAGACAAACTTCTGCAACCTATTTCTTGGTATTTGCTTGGCGAAATTGCTAGCCAATTTTCATCATCCATTTATACAATTATACACCTCATTCCTTGTTTTAGTTTAACCTAATTCCCACATTTCCTCCTTTGAGTTTAATATCGTTTCGTTAGATCGTTTGTTCATTCATTCAGTAGACTAGGCTGGTGTCGTAGGGGTGAACTAGCCAGCTAGCAAACTGCACATGGTGGCAGACAATGCTAATATTGTCGACCAGATATTGCCGAAGCCATTTCAAAGTCACACTGTGTGTGTGTGTGTGTGGGTGTGTGTGTGTGCATGTCAGAGAGAGGAGAGATGATAGCCTGTGATACAGCTGCAAACTTTTAAAGATTGTTTTTTTATCAGGATTACTAAAATTCATTATCATCACCACCATCATCACCATCACAGTCACTAAGGTTAATTAGTAACAGGATTAGCAGCAGTGAGGTGGTAAACAAAAAGGGGTAAACTGGACCTCCAGTCATCCAATACAAACAAAAACAAATCATATTTTTAGATAAATTAATTTATGTTTACATGTTTAAAATGTCTAGAAGATGCTATTAGCCTTTAATTCAAAGGAATATTTTGCAGATATCAGAGTAAAGCTACATCCAAGTCTTGAAATATTACAGAAATATTAGGATAGCCTATAGAAAACATAACACCATAAGGTATTTGCAAACAAATTATTAGGCCTAATTATCATTGACATGCAATTTGCAATATTATTTAGATTTTTTGGGATGGATCCTGGAATTTTGTCATTTATGATGGTGGCCGAAAATGAGCTTCCCCTCTTTGAAAGACCAGCATGGAGACTGATGAAGACATAGTGAGGACTGAAGTCAAACAAGGTCAATCTAAAGTAGATTACACCTTAGGACGTTTAGAAACTGCATCCACATTCATTTCTTATCTCAACTGGCTGTAATCTTTACACATTGATATCTCTTCACTGTGTAGTGTTACATCCCTACAGGTCATATTAAAACACATCAGAGCATCTGGAGGAAGTTGAATATCACTCAGCATTTATTCATCAAGCCTCACTAATAATAATAATAATAATAATAATAATAATATAATAAAAATAAGTAAATAAACTCAACAACAAACAAACTCTTATCAGTTCACCTGCAAAATGATTTGAAATTACATTTTTCTTTAATTTAAAAAGTTATTTTTGCATGACCCCCTCCCCCCATCCCCCCACTAAATACGCCCCTAAACCCCCTCAGCTAAATACGCATCCCCTAAGTCTTCTACAAACAGTATGTTTACTTACTTTACATATTTTATATACTATTTAAGTAGGTTCTATATATTTATTCGCTACTTGTTGTACCTTCTTTCCTGAGTTTATTTCTTGAGTAGTGTGTTCTCTTATTTTATTTTAATTTATGAAGTGGGATGTTTTGAGAAAGCTTTACTCAAACATGAACCCAAAGTACTCATGGTTGAATTAGTCATTACTTTTTGTTTACAGTTCAGTTTCATTTCAGCTTTTTTTGATACCACACCCAAGTAAGCAGGAATGTGTCTAATGCAAGATACCATAACTAGTCATGGGACTTTGTGTTTTACACACTTCTACATATGTGCAAAGACTTGTTCTCTGTGAAGTAGTGAGAAAACTGACTCCTATTAATCTCTCATCGTTCTGTTCTGGCTGCATTCAACATTCTTCAGAACAAAGTAAGGCGCTGTCGTTTGAATAATCACAGCTTCAGTTCCCAGTAGTAGCGTTACATTCCCCCCCCCCCCACTCATTTCCTGGTTCTCCTTCTCCATAAATCAAGGAGAGGGTTAACTTTTCACACACACACACACACACACACACACACACACACACACACACACACACACACACACACACAGAGACACACAGACACACACACACACACACACACACACAGACACACACACACACACACACACACACACACATATGCTGGCCCTGCTATTCTCTTAAAGAGACAGACTTATGAACTACGGAGAAAGCTCTGCGTAGAGTCTCCACACAACCATAACTCAAGATTTAAGGCGTGGTTGTTTGAAATATCAGAGAGACAGCTTAAGTTCCTTCTTTCCATTTCATTCAGAACTAACAATGGTGAGTAGCTGCTTTGACATGAATGTTTGAATATTTGACAGCATTATGATTCAAGTCTACATGACTAAAGTCATTCATGTTGTCGTGTTGTAATGTACCTTTATTTCTGATTGCATCAGGCTGCTGCTGCTGAAGAACTGCAGAGGTGAGTCAAAAAGATCTAGACATGTTATTGTAATTATTGACAAAATGTATATATTGAAATCCATTTAGTATAGAGGATTATCTTCAAGAGAAACTTATGAAAGGTAAAGACAAAAGAGACACTTTTTAGGGGGGCTCAAGCTAAATTATAATATAAAACTTCTTTTTTAATCAATTTTGGTTTTTCAAGTGAGTTTCTGTTAGTGACAGAGGACAAACAATTACAGGTTCAAAGGGCTTGAAACAGGTTTCATATCCTGTGTGTCTGTCTCCGATGCTACGCACCTGGAAACCTTTAGCATGCACTCTCTCCGTGTCCCATTAGGGTTAGGGGCTGAGCCCCCCTAAAGGTCTGATCCTTGAATCACCCTGGGAGAGACTGATATTATCTAAAACTTAAAGTAATGTTTCTCTGATTTTTGTTGTGTTTGAATGTAGTATTTAACATTTATGTATGTAGATATATGGATCTATTTCATGTTTGATTTACTGAACCACGTTATCACTGCATTCTGCTTTTCAATTCTCCTTTTATATGTATATTATTTTAGACGAGAAGAATTCCTGGTAGAGGAAGAGCCTTTCAGAAAGAATGCTTTCCTGATTATCAATGAAATGGTGTTGATGTGTACAACACCTACAACATTGTTAGTGGATGAGGTATGTCTGATGGAGACTTTTTATAAACTATTGAAATGTGTGTGTGAACATAATGCATGACCCTGTCAGTGTCTTTAGGATCCATAAAGCTTCTCAGTTCAGCCTGTTCTCATGATGTCTGGCTCCTTGTCGACTAAACTTTAGCTGGCATCACGTGACCCGCCTAATAGACCTTTTTCCCAGCAGACATGTTGACATGTCAGAGTAGGAACAGCACAGGAGTATTCAGACCATTAATGATGGCTGCGTTCCACTTAGGAGAGGTCCTGGTGTTGTTCATGCTGACTCACTGAAATAGCTCACTGGGACACTAGATGGAATTGAGCCATCGTTGATGTTATCAATCTCAGCTGGGCTCTTCCTACTATGACAAGTCAAAATGTCTGCTGTGAAGAAGGTCTATTTCGTAGGATATCTTAGGAATATGTGTGCATAACGTAGGATATCGTAGGAACCCGCTCATAGCAACACACACAATGATATATCTCTCTGAATGTGTTTTGACTTCACAGGTTCTTCACAGCATCTTCTTTTTGGGAAAGATAAACACGCCGATATTTCCCCCAGAAATGATTCTGAGTGATGCTGAAGTGCTAAATGCATTTAAGGAAGAATACCCTCGGCCTTTTGAGAAATGTTCCTCTGAGGTACCCAGGCGGAGTCCATTTTCATGTGTGCTCGACATGGTAAGAGGACAGTTCCTCAAAAGATAACACCTTACCTTACTCATCTGTATATCTGTGTTTATATACTGTCTGTTTATATAAGGGTGTTTATTGTGTAAATATGTTTGTTTTATTACTATTATTATAATAACTAATTCTATTTTTTCTATTTCTTATAGTTTATGTATATGTTTTCTCCTTTGTCTACATAATGTGTATTTGTTTTATTATGATGTGTGTAAGAAAAATCTTTTGAGCTGCTGTAGCAGGATTCTTCTTTGTAAAGTTGTAAAGCGTTGCTACTTCACCTAAACATCTCCAAATATTACAGATTGTTATTAATCTCTCAGTAGAGCTGTGCTAGTAATACAACATTGATCCTGATTTTAACGATCTCAAAAACAGAGTAATTTTAACTGCTTTCACTGTTTTTATCTTTAATAAATGCAACATCTTTCTAAAAGTCAACGAGGAATCCTGTTAGATAATCCTGATTTTAATAGTGACTAAAGTAATCGTGATTATGATTGTTTCCATGATCGAGCAGCCGTACTGAACCTTAACAGACACAAAGCATGACTCGGTGAATGATTGGATGCATCAGCAGCTTCATCATATTTCTGATTTCTTACAGGTTGTCAACGTGACTGGACGAGACAACGAAGGAGCAATCAAACAGCGGCTGCAACAGTTCATCGATACACTGGGGGGGGCTATTAACAAAAAGCCTCTGGTCTCCAGAACCATCTGTGTCTCTCAGAGTAAAAGCCCAGGTTCAGTCAAGTACTACGGAGTCTCCATATCCGCTGATGCCCTGGAGCACGGAAAATCCTGATTGGTGCTTCCTGTCTCAGGATCTGGGAAAGATATGTAGCTGACGCAGTGATGACCTTCTATCCAGAGACAGCTACTGGGAGATTTGTCAGAAAGACATATTTCGATGGAACCATCAAAGTTCCAGAGCAGCATGTCCGGTGCGAAACGTTTGATCTCTATAACGGAGAATATAAGCCTCCTTGTAAATCATGTCGTGACTTGTTTGGTCTGACAGGAGGGACATCAGAGGCAACAGTCCCCTATGGCAACTGTGCCGAAGCTGAAAGTCTGAGCAACTTGTTTAAAGGTGATGAAGCAGTTAGAGGACAAGTACCACCACCAACTGGTGGTGACAGAGCAGAGGCTGAAAGAACCTTCCTTGAGGCGCATAGAGGTTTGGTGCGCTCCTTTAGGGTATTTAATCAATGGACAGATGGTTTCTACACCCCACAGTAAGTCAGATCTTAAAAAGGGGAAAGACTGAATCAGGGCCGGGACCATGTGCTTTAGTCCCGATTTGATTCTTTCCCGATACACGAGTGTGATTTTCATTTATTATGATTTAATAGGAGTATTGGGATTTTCTTTTCCTTCTTTAACAAAAACACAAGTTTAATGAAACACGTCTAGAGACGATATATAATGAGACATTTCTAAAAACTGATTGTTTTCTAAGAAGAATGACATCACATGTCAGTCAGTCAGTCTGATGTTGATTTACTTTGTAAAGAAGAACATAACATGGATCTTCTGCTTTTTGCTTTTGTTTTTCCCACCCGTAGATTGAATATTAAATATTGATATTGAGAATGAGTACCTTTATTACCCAGTGACCAGATCTCCTTTAAGATGATTCTTTGTCAAACAGCAGAGATCAGTGTAGAAGTTGTTACTGAACGGGGAGGTCATGTGATCACAGCTGTTAATATTTCCTGCTAATGCTCCAGCTACTTACTACCATAACAATAAAGATATTAATGCATTCATGGAAAACATAGTGAACCAAATGTGTCAACAACACATCTCTTCCTACTGAACTTTGACTAACAAGATGATGATATTAATAAGAATACTTCCATGTGTCTCTGTGATTGTCCTATCTGAAGCTGATGTTCTTCTCTGTGATTCTGGCTGTTCTGAGTTGTGTCTTCATGGCTGAATGAACTAATTAGAGTCTCTTCACATCAAATGAAATGAAATGTGTCAACTGTTTGAGTAAAGCATGCAGAAGATGGAAACCAGAAATGGATCATGTTGTTTACAATAAAATGATGCTGATGAAAACTCTGGTTCATAACTAGTTTTGATTTGATCTCCTAACCTCCTCTCAAGAACTGATTCTTTGTCTCTGTGAACAAAACTATTTACTTAAATAACTCCTGTTGTGATTTGACACTATCAATAAAGTTGAATTGAATACTGGAGCAATTTCAGAGATAGTTGTTCCCATCAGTCATAGAAACTAACCTTTATCTCCGCTTATAGAGACCTGGAACATAACAACTGTGTTGTAATGTTTCATATTTTAACATCAAGAAATACAGCAAGTAAAGCTGGGATACTAGTTTGATAAAAAATCAGTTATTGTGCAACATTTAATAACTGTGAGGGAGTGTTCACTTCTATAGAAACCACTCCTGTTAAAGAATGATAGTGTTCTTGGTAGGAGACACACACACACACACACACACATAAACACACACACATAAACACACACACACACAAATACACACACACACACACACACACACACACACACACACACACACACACACACACACACACACACACACACACAAGTTTTCTAATGAAGTGTTTTACAGTAATCAGTTGTGTAGAAACCTGCAGAAGAATGCCAGTGTTGCTGAGAGGAGTTTAATGTCATCACTGCTGACTCAACACACATTTACTCTTCAAACAGCATTTATTACAGTTTTTTGCTTACACACTTTTTGCAGAATTTGGCTCATTGTGTCTAAACTCTACACACAAGCCAATCAGACAGCACGTGGAGATTAACAACTCACATCTATGCCAAAATGAAACAATGCAATCAAAACTTAACACTCCTTTCTAAAAAATGAAATTCTTGCAACAAAGCCATACACACAAGCACCGTTTGAGTTCCTCTTTCATATCAGCAGCAGCACACTGATGGGCTTTATAGAAAAACGCTGCAGTCTTTGGGTTTCTATTTTTACAGTTCTTTACAATCACTTTGCTACTAATTTCAGAAGCTTGACATCAT
>NW_027595636.1:2500-7500 GCF_031162955.1 Sander vitreus | reverse complement strand
CATATACCTACGCTCTCCGTCTCTGCTAGATTGGGAATGATTGAGATTTCTCTTGGCACAGCTACCAGAAGACTTCCAACTTTCAGACAGGTTGCTCACGTCACATCTACGTCTTCAAGCTCAGTTGGAGGCTGCTCAGTAACGCTCAGCCATCACCGGGAAAGAGACGTCACTGGTCTCCGTCCAGAGACACGGGGTCTGCTGGTCCAGTTTATATATACTGTCTATGGTTTCAACACATTGTACTGGGACTGAGCCCTGTTCCACGTGAGCCCAACACAGGTCCAACTTTTTTCTGAATGCAGATACTTTATCATGTACCAAAAAGACATGGCACTCATTTCCATATATCATTTTATTATTTTTAATATTTTTTTAAATATTTCCCTGCTTTTTTCACGCCTACTACGCTAACCTTTTCTCAGAGTCTCTCTCTTTTTCCAACGTGACAGATAAGATCTCTCATTTTTGACCCAAACAGGTGTTACTTTATGTGAATGTATACATTTTTAAATGGTTTCTAAACAAATGTCCTTGGTAACTTTGGCCCAAAGTAATCTGTGATAAACAGTATACTATGTTTCATCTGATTATTTATTATAGTCAAAATAATCCAGCAGTTATGTTTTTTAGCACTCGATCGAATTCAAGATGTATAAGCTCAGATCAATAAGGCATACAGGCCATAAATAACATATAGACATGATTTAATAGAAATGTTTAATTATTCTTAAGAATTTAAGTTAATAAAAACACCTAGAACAAAGAATAAATGTATTATATACATTTTTATGTTGAGTATTAATGGAACGGTTATATTTGACCGGGAACAATAACATGGTTTACATGACATTGAACACAACAGGATTAAAGGAGGAGATGGGTCTTCCCCTCTCCTACAAAAACAGATTGAGCCTTTTGTCTGACAACTGTCAATGCGTGAACATGATTACATTTAGGCTATTTCAATAGCTTTTTTCAGTCAGTTAAGCCAGATAATTGGGTGACAAATAGCATGCATATAGACTATTAATTAGAGATGCACCGATTACAACTTTCTAGGCCGATTCTGATTTTCTTTGAGTTAGGCCAGCCGATACCGTTTTAGCCGATTCAGATTAAATTTTTTCTAACCACTTTACAGCACACACAAATATTTATCTTCTATCTTTAATAGAACATGTGTTGAACAGATAATGGATCACTATAAAACAGAACCATATAAAGTACTCCTGGTGGGGGAAACTCACACACATCTAAAGAGTAATGTCAGAACCATTTCCTTCTTTTCACATCAGATATCAACTAAAGAAATGTGATTTGGGTTTTTGGTGTCTCACTTTCTCCGTGCAGGTGTTGCATATTGCAAACTTGTTATGTTCTTCACACACGCTGAAGAATGTCCAAACAGCTGACATGTTGCAGGTTAATCCACGAGGTTCCTACATGTGGGAGAATAGCGCGACACGTGGTGGAGACGTTGAGAGAAAGGAGAAAGAGAGCGTGCTGTGGCGTCCGTGTGTGCGTGCGTCCTTGAGAACTGTAACTGGTATACCTTCTGTTGTCAGTTAATTGGAGCGTTGACCAGCATGAAATCACCGTATGTCAGACTGACCTGCAGCTCGCCGGTCATGGCCGAGCACGTGAAAACGGGACAATCCCGGTCACCGGCCGGTCTATCGGTGCATCTCTACCATTAATTTTACAGGCTAACAAATACAGTGAGGGTAAACTCTTAATTTGAAAAACAATGAATGCATATCCTGCCAATCAGATGTGGCATCACTCACAGGGGAAAAACTGAATATCAAGTGGTTTTTCTGATTTCCGTGTAAGAACGGGAAAACCAAAAATCAAGTCATATTTCGTTTTTCTAAAAAAACGGAAAAAGGAGTTGTTTTTTCCGTGTTTTTCGTTTTCATATGTGAAAGCAAAAACAAATGAATACCTGGACCGTTTCCCAATGTTAACATCTGCTTCTACTAAATCTGACATAACTATATGTTGACGTGATATGTATCTACCGATGAGCTACCAAGCTACCTATGACACTGATTAGCCTATTATTGGTGATTATAGACATTATAGGTCAGTGTATGTTTTGGTCATTCGATTTTCATTTCATTAACAGGTATTAAAAAACAAAAAACGAATGGTTATTTGATTTACGTTTTAAAATACAAAATGTGAAATTGAAATACAAGGCGTTTTTTTCCTTTTCATTGTCAAAAGGGGATGGGAGAAATTTAAAATATGTTTTTATTTTCATTTTCTATTTCATATAACAAAAAATAAAACCACTCGAAAAATAGAAACTAAACAATGCCTGTTTTTTCAAATTCAGAGACCGGATGTTGTCATTTCCAATGCAACAGCGCCAGTGTAGGCTACCACTGTCAGTGTTGCTTTCAGCCCAGGCTAAAATGACTTAGAAAACCCGGCTATACTCTTGATAATGCTTGGAGGGACTTTTATTTCATAATGTCACCTGGCTTTGGTGTTATAAGTCACTCCTGCTAAAAGGTAAAAACAGGGCTACAAATGAGATCTCTGTGAGAGACCAGCATACTCCTAGCTAACTATTATGTAGCTCAATGCTGGACATTTCTCCCCATATTCCGGTCACTTTACTGCTGGGACATGTCCGGTTGTGTAGTATTTGGTTTAGAATCCTTTATTGGTGATTTTTTATGGTACAAAGTCCTGCTATATACATACATATATAGCTATTTATACTCCGCTATGTCGCGTTAGCATGCAGCTACATAATAGTTAGCTATGAGTATGCTACCGTTAGATTGTAGTGGAATGAAGCAGCACTTTCTAATGTCAAAAATCTCAGATAAAGGCTTCTGAACCAAACACTACACAATCAGACATGTTTCAGCAGGAATGTGACCCGGAATTGGGGAGACTTTAACAACATTGCCAGCTAAGATGACATGTTTACTGCCGCTAGCATGTAGCTACTATAGTGTTTACTGCCGTTAGCATGTAGCTACTATAGTGGTATACAGCAGTGGTGGCTGTCTTCAAAAGGACACTTATGTACGTTTACATTTCATCGCATTAATAATAGTCTATGGTTATTAGTCAAGACGAAGTATTAAAAGTAAAAACATTAACATAAACACCACAACAACGACGTTGCTACACGGTTTTGGATCTACAAATCTACAAACAAATTGTGCCTTGATTGTTTGTATGATTATTGTATAATAAAGATTTAATACAACAACAAAAAACAAGGTTGGGATGTTTGGTCGTCAAGTGTTTCAACCAAGGGGGTAAGCTTCGCTTCAGAGCTCGAACCTCCTATGGCGCCATTCTGATGCTACCAAGCCATCACCTCCCGTTAGCATCCCGTTAACATCCCGTTAGCATCCCATTGACTTCCATTCATTTTGACGTCACTTTGACAGAGAATACCTTTACATCTGAGGCGTTTAAAGACTCTATTTGTCCGTTGTTTATTTCTAAAGAAACACGACAATGTATAAAAGGCTCCATTACCTTGTATCTCACGTTATGGCTCCGTAGCAGACGTTGTTATAACAATAGGCTAACGATTGGGTCATAACCACGAGACTTCCTGTCTCATAGTAGAGGAGTTACCGTATAGTACAGGAGAAACTCTCAGGCAGTTTGGACTTCCATCAGCTGTTTAAGTGTAATGACTAATGTTAACTATCATTTTAGTGATCAATAATGAGCCTGTGTCTATGTTATCTCCTTACATATACCTCGCTCTCCGTCTCTGCTAGATTGGGAATGATTGAGATTTCTCTTGGCACAGCTACCAGAAGACTTCCAACTTTCAGACAGGTTGCTCACGTCACATCTACGTCTTCAAGCTCAGTTGGAGGCTGCTCAGTAACGCTCAGCCATCACCGGGAAAAGAGACGTCACTGGTCTCCGTCCAGAGACACGGGGTCTGCTGGTCCAGTTTATATATACTGTCTATGGTGTTGAAGACCCTCATCAGTTAGCCGTTTTGTACGGTGGCCCTGAACGGCAAATAGGAAAACAAAACGGCAAATAGGAAAACATTTCAACAAATCATAAAACACAACGGCATTAACTTCTACCAGAAAAGGTAGGGCCTATGTAGCAGAGGATGGACCCTCCTGATTGGACAGACGGACTGTCTGTCTTTAAACAGGAAGGAGAGGATGACGGAAAAACATCCTTTAGCCGAATGAAGGGATGCAGTCTGCACCGTAGGTATGTATAGATGCAGATCCTACGCCATAGCCCTGATGTGCACCTCCCAAAATATGTAACTGCATCGTCGCTACAACGCACACTCGCAACAACTGAATGGTCCTATCACTAGACCATATGGGACATCTTCTTACATGTAGTCCTAACACTAGACCATATGGGACATCTTCTTACATGTAGTCCTAACACTAGACCACTAGACACTAGATTTCCTGCTCTTTTTCTGTTTTATATCATAATAAACTGAATATCTTAAAGTTTGAAGACAAAACAAGACATTTGAAGACATCCCCTCAGACTCTGAGAGACATGTTCTGTGTGTAACTGAAGTAAAAAGTACAGAAGTGTTATCTGAAAAACGTCTTTAAAGTATCATGATGTTGGTCGCTTAAAATCAAACTCCAGAGGTAGAAGAAGTAATCAGACCTTTACTAACAAATACACACTCAACCATCGGGCCATGAGAGGGACATCCAGCGCCACCTCAACAATCCTACTCTTCTTCTCTCCTCCTCTCCTCTCCTCCTCTTCTCTCCTCCTCCTCTCTCTCCTCCTCCTCCTACTCTTCACCTCTCCTCCTGTGCTGGTCTTACAGGGAGGTGTGTTCAGGTGCATTCTGGGCGTGCTGGTCTTACAGGGAGGTGTGTTCAGGTGCATTCTGGGCGTATTGCTATCTTGAGGCAGTGGGAAGTGATGGCACCATTGACCAACAAAAACCTGGTCTAAAGTCAATAACGCAGCATTTCATTGTTATTTTAACAGAGCATTAGTAAAAT
>NW_027595635.1:0-30442 GCF_031162955.1 Sander vitreus | reverse complement strand
TATGAATCCAAAACAACAGAGAAAACAACTGAACTGACCATAAAGAGACTAACCCTGGCAGACAACGGTCTCTACTACTGTGCTCTAGAAACACAGTGATACAAAGTGTAGAAGAGGCTGTACAAAAACCTGAACACAGATAACTGACTACTCTTCAAAGAGGAGGGAAGTGGTATTCAAACCACAGCTTCATATCAGATGGATTCTGATTATTCCAGTTTTATCAGAGTCCCTGTGGTTACAGCTGCTAATGTAACACTGTGGGAGGATTCACATGAGCAGCAAATCCACATCAATGACAAACCAACTGTATGATGGTTCAAACACAAGACACCATGACAACAAATAAATGGACACTGACTTACCTACTAAATCCTCTTCATACCCTGTGGGCCATTAGGCCACAATGTTAAAATTTCCCCATTGACTTTAATGGGAAATATTCAGGAAATCTCTTAACATAGCTCAAAACGACCCCTCTTTGGGGCCGTACTGTATCGCCATACTTTAATGTATAAAAATAATTAAAAGTCTAAACCGAAGACAAGACTTTGACCTTTATTGGTCTGAATGGGCATTCTGATATCAAGCACGGTTTCTACCAAATCACAGTTTATGTATCGTCAGCTGTAAAGGACAACGTGCTGCAACCAAAAGGAGATGTGACAGCTACTGAAGGAGAGGCAGTAAACTTTGGCTGTCAATATAACAGCAGTTCACCTACTAATTATCTCTTCTGGTACAAACAGGATGGAAACAACAGCCCCAAATTCATTCTGATGCGAATTCAAGGGGATGAAGGGAATACACCAGACGAGTTCAGGGAGAGATTTTCATCTACACACAATTCCAAGTTAAGATCAGTTCCTCTGAAGATCCAGAAGCTTCAGCTGTCTGACTCTGCTGTGTACTACTGTGCTCTGCAGCCCACAGTGACAGGAAACACCAAAACTATGTACAAAAACCTTTGGAGTAAACACAACACAATACTCCACAAAATCCACCAGAGGGAGTCACACACAGTGTAACAGAGAGAAGTGAAAATACAGAGCTACGAGGAGACGGAGAGACTCAGGGAGGAGCTGAGCTGTTACTGAACTATAGAAGAGAGAGGAACTTCTATATTCAACAGAGATCAATACACAAACCATCAACATTACCTTTATTCAACATGCTGTCACTGCAGCATTGTGTGTTTTCTCTGATGTTTCTTTCCATTCTAACAGGTATGTTAGATTATGCAGCATGAAAAAGTTTTATTCCAATAACATCTGCATGTGAATCATTTATTGAGTCTGTTTCTATATGAAATAACAGAGTTATCTCTTCCTTTAGGTATCAGCTGTGAAAAACTCACTCCAGTCCAGAAAGAAGAGAACAGTTTAGAAGACAGCTCTGTTACTCTGTCCTACAGATACTCCAAGCAAGCAACTGGTAGTGATGAGTTTTACTGGTATCGACAATATCCAGGAAAACCACCAGAGTTCATCATCTTTCACTTTGGGAACGCAAAATGCAACAAAATCTGGACTGTCTGTTTCAGTGACTGAGGATAAAACCAAAATAGATCTGCAGATCTCCTCAGCTAAGGTGTCTGACTCTGCTGTGTACTACTGTGCTGTGAGGCCCACAGTGACAGGAAACACCAAAACTCTGTACAAAAACCTTTGGAGCAAAGACAACACACACTCCACAACATCCACCAGAGGGAGTCACACACTGTTAAACTTCAACATTTTTCATGATGTAGTCTAGAATGACTTTACAGAGAGACTCAGGGAGGAGCTGAGCTGTTACTGAACTATAGAAGAGAGAGGAACTTCTATATTCAACAGAGATCAATACACAAACCATCAACATTACCTTTATTCAACATGCTGTCACTGCAGCATTGTGTGTTTTCTCTGATGTTCCTTTCCATTCTAACAGGTATGTTAGATTATGAAGAATGAAAAAAGTTATTAATGTGTATTATTTTCCCAGTTAAATAAAGTACAGTTCAACGTTATGCTATTGTGCGTTAATATTTAACTATGAGGGCCTCAAATACTTATTGTTAGTTAGTTATTGAGAGTGCTGGCATCTCCACCTACACAACACCCCAGAATAGTTACTTTTCTGTTGCAATTTAATGTAAAACATTAACGTCATAGCAGACTTTTGTATAACTTAGCCAAAGGAATCATGCTTTTTTAGATAGGTGTGTGAAATTAAGAGTACCGCTGTTCATTTTGCATTTCTTTATAACCTACAATATGATACATTTCTCACTATTACAATGTGATTGTAATGACGTCTGACGTCCCCCCACCCCCCACCCCGCCCCCTCCGTGTGAAATACCAAACTCCTTCCTACATACATTGCAAAACGCTTTGTTTGCATCCGTAAAACTGCAGTAATCCAGGGTTATTTCCCTACCCAGTCCTCCTTGTACCTGCAGAGACGTTTTTGTTTTTTAGCTATGTGTTCATTGGGTCCCGGGACACCAGCCTGAGCCTCCATTTCAACAATGAATGAATGAAAAATAGCAATGTGGTTACCAAAATGTGTGCCTAGCCGCCTACGTAGGGCCTATGTTCTGTTGCAGCCATTGAGCAGCTGATGGGAGCTGGCTGCAGGGACGACTCAATCACCATGAACAGTTTTTAACTTTTAGAACTATTCGATAGTCTGCTCTTGAGATTTTGCTGTAATTTTCAGGACAATTAATGCAGGATTCGGGATTCCGGACAACTGCTTGGATTTCGGGACTGTCCCGAATTTTCATCTGGTCACACTAACTTCCCCCAAGCTGTGAGCCTGCTACATATACAATGTCTCACGGTATAGTTTGAACGTTAATTTGAAAAACAAAACAAAACTCGTTAATGCACTAGCTGCTGTTTATTTGTGCAGGTTTATTGTAAATTCATTATAACAGAAAAGTATAATGAACATTTAAAAATGGCATGTTAAACAACTTATTCAATTACCAAAACTGGTATGATTAAATCTAATGTACATGAGGTTTACTGTGAATGAGCCATGCCACTATGATCAGGTTCCTCCTTCTAATCCACCAAATGAGGGCCCTATCTTGCACCCGACGCAGCCAAAATGTCCAGCAGATGGAGTCACACACAGTGGTAAACTTCAATATTTTTCATGATTTATAATCTAGAATCAGACTCAGGGAGGAGCTGAGCTGTTACTGAACTATAGAAGAGAGAGAAACTTCTATATTCAACAGAGATCAATACACAAACCATCAACATTACCTTTATTCAACATGCTGTCACTGCAGCATTGTGTGTTTTCTCTGATGTTCTTTCCATTTTAACAGGTATGTTAGATTATGCAGCATGAAAAGTTTTATTCTCATAACATCTGAATGTGAATCATTTATTAAGTCTTTTACAACATGAAATAACAGAGTTATCTCTTCCTTTAGGTATCAGCTGTGAAGATCTCACTCCAGTTGAGAAAGAAGAGAACAGTTTAGAAGGCAGCTCTGTTACTCTGTCCTACAGATACTCATCTGGTAATTATTTCTACTGGTACCGACAATATCCAGGAAAACCACCAGAGTTCATCATCTCCCACTCTGCTTCAGGAGAAGTAGGAATCAACAATAACGTAATTCCTGGACTGAAGATTAAAGTGGAGAACAAACAAATCCATATGAACATCTCCTCAGCTAAGGTGTCTGACTCTGCTGTGTACTACTGTGCTCTGCAGCCCACAGTGACAGGAAACACCAAAACTCTGTACAAAAACCTTTGGAGCAAAGACAACACAATACTCCACAACATCCACCAGAGGGAGTCACACACTTTTAATCTTCAATATTGTTAATGATGTAGTCTAGAATGACTTTACGGAGAGATTCAGGGAGGAGCTGAGCTGTTACTGAACTATAGAAGAGAGAGGAACTTCTATATTCAACAGAGATCAATACACAAACCATCAACATTACCTTTATTCAACATGCTGTCACTGCAGCATTGGGTGTTTTCTCTGATGTTTCTTTACATCCTCACAGGTATGTTAGACTATGCAGCTTGAAAAAGTTATATTCCAATAATGTCTGAATGTGAATTATTTGACCATTGTACAACATGAAATAACAGTTATCTCTTCCTTTAGGTATCAGCTGTGAAGAACTCACTCCAGTCCAGAAAGAAGAGAACAGTTTAGAAGACTGCTCTGTTACTCTGTCCTACAGATACTTGGAATTGTCAACTGGTAATTACTTCTTCTGGTACCGACAATTTCCAGGAAAACCACCAGAGTTCATCATTTCCCACTCTGCTTCAGGAGAAGTAGGAAATATTATAATCCCTGGACTGAAGATTAATGTGGAGGGCAAACAAATCCATATGAAGATCTCCTCAGCTAAGGTGTCTGACTCTGCTGTGTACTACTGTGCTGTGAGGCCCACAGTGACAGGAAACACCAAAACTCTGTACAAAAACCTTTGGAGCAAAGACAACACAATACTCCACAACATCCACCAGAGGGAGTCACAGACTGTTAAGGACAATCACAGATCGTTGAGATTTCGTCAACAGATGATAAAGAGGAAGGACCAATGATGTTAAGGCCCAGATCCATCAGAGTATCAATGCTCTTCCTCTCTCTCCTCACCTCTCACTGCAGACATGAAACACTGGCTGACTAACATCCTGATTCTGACTCTCTGGCTAGGTAACTATTTAAACATACTGATTGTTCTCCTTTAATCAATCATATGTATTAATTAATCTCTTCATCTGCATGTTCTCTTCTTCCCCAGAGTGTAAAGGAGAAGACAGAGTGATCCAGCCAACAGGAGATGTCATTGCTACTGAAGGAGAGACAGTTACTCTTGGCTGTACATTTGAGACAAGTGTCACATATCCCTATTTGTTCTGGTACAAACAAGAAGTCAAATGATTACCCAAAGATGCATGCTGAAGCGTTTCTCTGATACAAAAAACTGATGATTCTAAAGAGCAAGAAAGATTTGATGCTACAATCAACAAGACATCAGTTCCTCTGAAGATCCAGAAGCTTCAGCTGTCTGACTCTGCTGTGTACTACTGTGCTCTGAGGCCCACAGTGACAGGAAACACCAAAACTCTGTACAAAAACCTTTGGAGCGAAGACAACACAATACTCCACAACATCCACCAGAGGGAGTCACACACTGTTAAACTTCAATATTTTTCATCATGTAGTCTAGAATCACTTTACATTAGAAGTGTAACTAGGAGAAGTGAAAATACAGAGCTACGAGGAGACAGAGAGACTCAGGGAGGAGCTGAGCTGTTACTGAACTATAGAAGAGAGAGGAACTTCTATATTCAACAGAGATCAATAAACAAACCATCAACATTACCTTTATTCAACATGCTGTCACTGCAGCATTGTGTGTTTTCTCTGATGTTCCTTTCCATTCTAACAGGTATGTTAGATTATGAAGCATGAAAAGTTTATTCCAATAACATCTGAATGTGAATCATGTATTGACTCTGTTTCAACACAGTTATCTCCTCCTTTAGGTGTCAGCTGTGAAGAACTCACTCCAGTCCAGAAAGAAGAGAACAGTTTAGAAGACAGCTCTGTTACTCTGTCCTATAGATACTCCAAACAAGCAGCTGGTGGTGAATATTTCTTCTGGTATCGACAACATCCAGGAAAACCACCAGAGTTCATCATCTCTCACTCTGGATCAGGAGAAATAAGCAAAAATACAAAATCTCTGGACTGACATGTTTCAATGTGTGAGGATGAAACCAAAATGGATCTTCAAATCTCCTCAGCTGCAGTGACAGACTCTGCTCTGTACTACTGTGCTGTGAGGCCCACAGTGACAGCAAACCCACAGTCTCTGTACAGAAACACAAGCTGACACACTGACAAGCTGCTGGAAGACTTTTTTTCTACACTGTTGTACTGAACTTTGTACCTCCACTAGAGGTCAACATTATCAAGTAGGAGGTGCACTACTTCTGCTCTGTGTTCAACCATTCAGTCAATAATAAGTGCTGCTGTGAAGAGAACAATTCTCAGACTGAATGTTGAACATCAGCTAGTTTCTCCTGTTGATTTAAACCTTGTTGTAGAGATGGAACATTGGCTGTGGATTATTCTTGCTGCTCTTTTCTTTGGTAAGATACAAAGAACAACATGATTTTTATAATTTTCTAAAGATTTATATGAACTTCCAAAAAAACATTTGGGCTGTTTCTTTCCAGATTAACAATGTACAGTTGACATTTTCCACTGTTTTCTCCTCTCAGCCTCATGAACAATGTTAGTCTAATGACTTCATTTTCTCTACTTTTTTCAGGAATAATAGCTGGAGACAAAATCTCTCCTGTAGAAGATAAAGTCAGTAAAAGAGAAGGAGACTCTGTTACACTCAGATGTGACTATGAGACTAGTGAAGAAAATATTAGACTCCCCTGGTACAGACATCATTCAGACCTTCAGGCGCCTCAGTTTATACTCTGGAAAGGAGCAAGAGGAGCTAGTAGTGATGAATATATCCCAGATAAGCAAAGATATGAATCCAAAACATCAGAGACAACAACTGAACTGACCATAAAGAGACTAACCCTGGCAGACACAGGTCTCTACTACTGTGTTCTAGCAACACAGTGATACAAAGTGTAGAAGAGGCTGTACAAAAACCTGAACACAGATAACTGACTACTCTTCAAAGAGGAGGGAAGTGGTATTCAAACCACACCTTCATATCAGATGGATTCTGATTATTTCAGTTTTATCAGAGTCCCTGTGGTTACAGCTGCTAATGTAACACTGTGGGAGGATTCACATGAGCAGCAAATCCACATCAATGACAAACCAACTGTATGATGGTTCAAACACAAGACACCATGACAACAAATAAATGGACACTGACTTACCTACTAAATCCTCTTCATACCATGTGGTCCATTAGGCTACAATGTTAAAATTTCCCATTGACCCTAATGGGAAATCTTCGATAAATCGCTTACCATAGCTCAAAACAACCCGTCTTTTGGGCCATACTGTATCGCCATACTTTAATGTAGAAAAATAATTAAAAGTGTAAACTGAAGACAAGACTTTGACCTTTATTGAGCTGAATGGGCATTCTGATATCAAACACGGTTTCTACCAAATCACAGTTTATGTATCGTCCAGTTTTCAGACCGTTTCAGATTTTCCAATGAGTGTGTATGAGACAGAATGTTGAGAGTTAGAGGGGAGGACAGAGGGGGGAGCTGCAGGACGATTCTCTGAAATTTTTCTAAAGAAATTGCTCTCTCCACTACAATTTTCACTCTTCATACATCATGGTTGGTCAAAATGTACAACATGTTGAAAAGTTTTTCGAACACAGCAGAAAATGCTCCAGATTTCCACAAAGAAAGATTTTATGCTAAAATCAACAAGACATCAGTTCCTCTGAAGATCCAGAAGCTCCAGCTGTCTGACTCTGCTGTGTACTACTGTGCTGTGAGGCCCACAGTGACAGGAAACACCAAAACTCTGTACAAAAACCTTTGGAGCAAAGACAACACAATACTCTACAACATCCACCAGAGGGAGTCACACACTGTTAAACTTCAGGTAAAATTACAAATTGTTGAGTGTTCTTCAACAGATGATAGAGAGGATGGACCAGTGATGTGAAGGTGTTAATAGGTGTGACATTATGTTCATGAACAATACCTCATAACTGATTGTAACAGCAAATCCCCTGACATCTAACAGAGCTCTATTTCAACTCTGGTTAGCATCACAGAATCAGGCCATAGTTTTGTTCTTATCTTTATGAAAGAAGTTTGTATTTTTCTCTTAAGGCTGATTTAGGCTATGTTTAGACGGAAACAATCTGAAGAGAAAACACAAAAGTGGCGTTGCATTCTTACTTTTTATTCCGCGTTTAGACAAGATTTTTACAGGGGAAATCTGCGTGCATATGGTGACCCAAAAGTCTGTGAAATTCAATGTAGTTTGCACGCCAGACGGCTAGGTGGCACTGCTACACAACACCAGCAAGGCCGCCTACGTAGAACCTTCCTTCTACTTCTCTCCTTAGTAGCGCTAAACGAAACATGTCAAAGCCAACAATAAAAGCTTGTCTGGACAGACGAGGAGGTGGAGTTGCACGTTTGTCTGATGATGACCAGCACAGTCGACCGTGATAAGCCCCAGCATAGCCCCCACGGGAGCACTACCAATATCCTGAGTCTCCAGCCCTTCAGCTGCTGCTTGAGAGCGAGAGGCAGTGGGCAGAGGAGGCTGAAGCAGACCCTCCTCCACCCCCTGGCCACTGGCACTCGCTCTCTCTCTTTCTCTTCATCCATAACGTTGTATCCTACTCTGGCTCAAATGAATAGCTTACATATGGTCATCAAACTATAACAACCTTATCCACATTGTCGAAATCATTAAAAAATATTGAGCCATCACATTGAAAATCTTTTAGATAACAGGAGCCTATGATTTCTGTAGCCTACTCCGTAACAACAGACTACCTAAATGCCTTTTCCTCGTCTCTCTCCACACCGCTGTCTTCAGACTTTTGCGTTTTGACCCGTTAGACGGGAACACGACGGTGGAGCGTTTTTAAGATTTCCCCTCTGGAGAGTGGTTTCACTTTTTTGCGTTTTTAAGCCCCAAAAACACCGTCGTCATATAAATGAAAGGAACATCCAATAAAATATTTTTTCGTTTTCACCCATGAGCATCATTGTGTAAACAGGGCATTACTGTGGTGTACCACAGGGTTCAATCCTAGGTTCCCTCAGTCTCTGTTTACCTGTCTTTGGACAATATTATTTCCATTTTCCTGACAATCTGTAATTCAACATTATATTAAAGTCCAGTAATTGTGGCAGCTGTTTTTTATCATATAAAGTGTTTCTAAGGCTAAAATTGAGATTACATTTTCCTCACAAAATTCTGTGATTCTGGTCAAATTAAGCTATACTAAGATATATAGTGCATAATGTGATTATCTAGACTACATTATGCACCAATTGTATACTGACTTTTTACTACACTTCAGCATTTATATAGTCTGCTTACTCATGTACATTGTGTTATTACTGATCTACATCACTACCTAGACCGTTATTTGCACTAACTGACGCTTCACCACGTTTCAGCATTCATATAGACTGTCTTTTCATACACATAGCGTTATATCTTCAGTACCTAGTCCACAATTTGCACTTGACTGTCTATTCATGATCATTCGTGTTATTACCATATCACTTTCGCATATCCATCGACTTCCTTAGACCTCACTTTGCACCGGCTTTGTAATGCCTCCTTAACTCTTTAAACTTCATGCAGCCTTCATGTAACCTATTCTATTCTGTTTTCTTGTACTGTATTGAATGTGAAACTGTATGTTGTCCTGCACGCTTATGCTTCTCTTGGCCAGGTCGCCGTTGCAAATGAGAAGTTGTTCTCAACGGCCTACCTGGTTAAATAAAGGTTAAATAAAAACAATAAAAAAAATATGTAGTGATGAAATTATGTTGTTTCAACTTCTTCATCCTTCTTGTGTTTGTAAACCCTGAAAAGTTGATCAAAGCATTAAATCATCGCATCTAATGTTATGTAATTCTTATTTTAGAAGGATAAACAACGAAATGGTACAACATATTGCCACCAGTCTGTTAACCCGGAGGAAGCATAACAAAGAGGTGAAGATACAGATCTAAGAGGAGAAAGAGACATTCAGGGAGGAGCTGAGCTGTTACTGAACTATAGAAGAGAGAGGAACTTCTATATTCAACAGAGATCAATACACAAACCATCAACATTACCTTTATTCAACATGCTGTCACTGCAGCATTGTGTGTTTTCTCTGATGTTTCTTTCCATCCTCACAGGTATGTTAGATTATACAACAGGAAAATGTTTCTAAATATCTGCATATGAATTATTTGTTCATTGTACAACATGAAATAACAGTTATCTCCTCCTTTAGGTATCAGCTGTGAAGAACTCACTCCAGTCGAGAAAGAAGAGAACAGTTTAGAAGACAGCTCTGTTACTCTGTCCTACAGATACTCCAAACAAGCAACTGGTAGTGATGAGTTTTACTGGTATCGACAATATCCAGGAAAACCACCAGAATTCATCATCTTTCACTTGGGAACGGAAAAAAAATTCAAAGTACAAACTCTGAACTGTCTGTCTCAGTGACTGAGGATAAAACCAAAATGGATCTGGAGATCTCCTCAGCTAAGGTGCCTGACTCTGCTGTGTACTACTGTGCTGTGAAGCCCACAGTGACAGGAAACACCAAAACTCTGTACAAAACCTTGGAGCAAAGACAACACAATACCCTCAACATCCACCAGAGGGAGTCACACACTGTTAAACTTCAATATGAGTAGTCTAGAATCTCATTTGTAGAGCGCTTGGAAACGACGTATGGGCTGGTACGGTTGATCGTGAGGTAACAGGTTTTAATCATGAGTCACACGCTGTAAAGCTCGTGTTCAGACTGGATCGCATCTTAGGAGTGTAACAGAGAGAAGTGACAATACAGAGCTACAAGGAGACGGAGACATTAAGGGAGGAGCTGAGCTGATACTGAACTATATTCAACAGAGATCAATACACAAACCATCAACATTACCTTTATTCAACATGCTGTCACTGCAGCATTGTGTGTTTTCTCTGATGTTTCTTTCCATTCTAACAGGTAAGTTAGATTATGAAGCGTGAACACTTTTCCAATAATGTCTGAATGTGAATCATTTGAGCATTGTACAACATGAAATAACAGTTATCTCCTCCTTTAGGTGTCAGTTTTGAAGAACTCACTCCAGTCCAGAAAGAAGAGAACAGTTTAGAAGACAGCTCTGTTACTCTGTCCTACAGATACTTGGAATTGTCAACTAGTAATTATTTCTTCTGGTACCGACAATTTCCAGGAAAACCACCAGAGTTCATCATCTCCCACTCTGCTTCAGGAGAAGTAGGAAATATTATAATCCCTGGACTGAAGATTAATGTGGAGGGCAAACAAATCCATATGAACATCCCCTCAGCTAAGCTGTCTGACTCTGCTGTGTACTACTGTGCTCTGCGGCCCACAGTGACAGGAAACACCAAAACTCTGTACAAAAACCTTTGGAGCAAAGACAACACAATACTCCACAACATCCACCAGAGGGAGTCACACACTGTTAAACTTTGAATACTATGTAATGATATTGTGTAGATTATTTGTAGAGGTGACAATAACAGAAAATTAAGCACTAAATATGAAAGGAAAGGTGTTTTCTTCAACAGTATGATAATGAGATGTTATATTATGTTCATGAACAATACCTCCTAACTGATTGTAACAGTAAATCCCCTGACATCCAACAGAGCTCTATTTCAACTCTGGTTAGCATCACAGAATCAGGTCATAGTTTTGTTCTTATGTTTATGGAAGAAGTTTGTGTTTTTCTCTTAAGGTTGATTTATTGTGGTGTACCACAGGGTTCAATCCTAGGTCCCCTCATTCTCTGTTTACATGTCTTTGGATGATATTATTTCCGTTTTCCTGACAATCGGTAATTCAACATTTAATTAAAGTCCAGTAATTGTGGCCGCTGGTTTTTAATCATATAAAGTGTTTTTTAAAATGACTAAGCCTGGAATTAAGATTTACATTTTTCTCCCAAAATTCTGTGAATCAGGTCACATTAAACTAGATAAGATATTTAGTGATGAAATTATGTTGTTTCAACTTCTTCATCCTTCTTGTGATTGTAAACCCTGAAAAGGTGATCCAAGCATTAAATCATGGCATCTAATGTTATGTAATTCTTGTTTTAGAAGGATAAACAACGAAATGGTACAACATATTGCCACCAGTCTGTTAACCGGAGGAAGCATAACAGAGAGGTGAAGATACAGATCTAAGAAGAGAAAGAGACATTCAGGGAGGAGCTGAGCTGTTACTGAACTATAGAAGAGAGAGGAACTTCTATATTCAACAGAGATCAATACACAAACCATCAACATTACCTTTATTCAACATGCTGTCACTGCAGCATTGTGTGGTTTTTCTGATGTTGCTTTATATCCTCACAGGTAAGTTAGATTATGCAGCTTGAACAAGTTTAATTCCAATAACATCTAAATTGCAATAATTCATTGAGTCTCATACAACATGAAATAACAGTTATCTCTTCCTTTAGGTGTCAGCTGTGAAAAACTCACTCCAGTAGAGAAAGAAGAGAACAGTTTTGAAGACAGCTCTGTTACTCTGTCCTACAGATACTCCAAACAAGCAACTGGTAGTGATTATTTCTTCTGGTATCGACAATATCCAGGAAAACCACCAGAATTCATCATCTATCACTTGGGAACGCAAAATGCAACAAAATCTGGACTGTCTGTTTCAGTGAGTGAGGATAAAACCAAAATAGATCTGCAGATCTCCTCAGCTAAGGTGTCTGACTCTGCTGTGTACTACTGTGCTGTGAGGCCCACAGTGACAGGAAACACCAAAACTCTGTACAAAAACCTTTGGAGCAAAGACAACACAATACTCCACAGCATCCACCAGAGGGAGTCACACACTGTTAAACTACAATATGATGTAGTCTAGAATCACTTTAACTTAGAAGAGTAACTAAGATAAGTGAAAATACAGAGCTACGAGGAGACGGAGAGACTCAGGGAGGAGCTGAGCTGTTACTGAACTATAGAAGAGAGAGGAACTTCTATATTCAACAGAGATCAATAAACAAACCATCAACATTACCTTTATTCAACATGCTGTCACTGCAGCATTGTGTGTTTTCTCTGATGTTTCTTTCCATTCTAACAGGTATGTTAGACTATGCAGCATGAAAAGTTTATTCCAATAACGTCTGAATGTTAATTTTGATCATTGTACAACATGAAATAACAGTTATCTCCTCCTTTAGGTATCAGCTGTGAAGAACTCACTCCAGTCCAGAAAGAAGAGAACAGTTTAGAAGGCAGCTCTGTTACTCTGTCCTGCAGATACTCCAAAGGTTCTGCTGATTATTTCTTCTGGTATCGACAATATTCAGGAAAGCCACCAGAGTTCCTCATCTCTCATCTGGAATCAGGAAAAAAAATTCAAAGTACAAACTCTGAACTGTCTGTTTCAGTGAGTGAGGATAAAACCAAAATGGATCTTCAGATCTCCTCTGCTGCAGTGACAGACTCTGCTCTGTACTACTGTGCTGTGAGGCCCACAGTGACAGCAAACCCACAGTCTCTGTACAAAAACACAAGCTGACACACTGACAAGCTGCTGGAAGACTTTTTTCTACACTGTTGTACTGAACTTTGTACCTCCACTAGAGGTCAACATTATCAAGTAGGAGGTGCACTACTTCTGCTCTGTGTTCAACCATTCAGTCAATAATAAGTGCTGCTGTGAAGAGAACAATTCTCAGACTGAATGTTGAACATCAGCTAGTTTCTCCTGTTGATTTAAACCTTGTTGTAGAGATGGAACATTGGCTGTGGATTATTCTTGCTGCTCTTTTCTTTGGTAAGATACAAAGGACAACATGGTTTATTTTCTAAAGATTTATATAAACTGCAATTCAGAGCATAAATCTCTGACAGTTGAACGGTTTCTGTCCAGATTAACAATGTACAGTTGACTTTTTCCACTGTTTTCTCCTCTCAGCCTCATGAACAATGTTAGTCTAATGACTTCATTTTCTCTACTTTTCCAGGAATAATAGCTGGAAACAAAATCTCTCCTGTAGAAGATAAAGTCAGTAAAAGAGAAGGAGACTCTGTTACACTCAGATGTGAATATGAGACAACATATAGCAGTATTGCACTTCACTGGTACAGACATCATTCAGACCTTCAGGCACCTCAGTTTATACTCTGGAAAGGAGCAAGAGACCTTGAGCTACATGACTGAATATATCCCAGATAAGCGATATGAATCCAAAACAACAGAGAAAACAACTGAACTGACCATAAAGAGACTAACCCTGGCAGACACAGGTCTCTACTACTGTGCTCTAGAAACACAGTGATACAAAGTGTAGAAGAGGCTGTACAAAAACCTGAACACAGATAACTGACTACTCTTCAAAGAGGAGGGAAGTGGTATTCAAACCACAGCTTCATATCAGATGGATTCTGATTATTCCAGTTTTATCAGAGTCCCTGTGGTTACAGCTGCTAATGTAACACTGTGGGGGGATTCACATGAGCAGCAAATCCACATCAATGACAAACCAACTGTATGATGGTTCAAACACAAGACACCATGACAACAAATAAATGGACACTGACTTACCTACTAAATCCGCTTCATACTCTGTGGTCCATTAGGCCACAATGTTAAAATTTCCCATTGACTTTAATGTTAAATCTTCGGGAAATCGCTTAACAATGCTCAAAACAACCCGTCTTTCGGGCCATACTGTATCGCCATACTTTAATGTAGAAAAATAATTAAAAGTTTAAACCGAAGAGAAGACTTTGGCCTTTATTGGGCTGAATGGGCATTCTGATATCAAGCACGGTTTCTACCAAATCACAGTTTATGTATCGTCCAGTTTTCAGACCGTTTCAGATTTTCCAATGAGTGTGTATGAGACAGAATGTTGAGAGTTAGAGGGGAGGACAGAGGGGGGAGCTGCAGGATGATTCTCTGAAATGTTAGCAAAACAAATTACTCTCTCCACTACAGTTTTCAGTCTTCATACATCATGGTTGGTCAAAATGTAGGAAATGTTGTGCCGGTCGCAGACATGTAACTATGGAATCCACCGGACTTAAACTTTTGGTTCTGTTCATACCAACTGCCCAAAGAAACAATGAAAATAGATAGGCCACAATGAGCTCCTTCCATTGTTCAACATGTTGACCACTTCATACAAGACATGTTACACAAAGAAAGGAGAGAGGCACAAGACATGTTAGGTGTAAAGTTGTCAGTAGGGGGAATAACCCAGGGCTGTGAATGAGCCCTGTCACTGTGATCAGGTTCCTCCTTCTAATCCACCAACTTAGTGTTGATGAAGACTAAACAGAGAGATCACAGCCTTCTTTATACTTGCTGTAGCTCAGAGTTACTCCACACTGCAGATATGAAGCCTCTGTTCATCTCAGTGTTGCTGGCTGCTATGAGCCTTGGTATGAACACAACTCTGTTTCTTTGATATCAATCCAACATTGATATGATTCTTTAACAGCACACTGATTCTGTTTGTTGCTGTTTTACAGAATGCAGAGCACAAAAAGACAACGTGCTGCAACCAGAAGGAGATGTGACAGCTACTGAAGGAGAGGCAGTAACACTTGGCTGTCAATATAACAGCAGTTCAACTAATGATTATCTCTTCTGGTACAAACAGGATGGAAACAACAGCCCCAAATTCATTCTGAGCCGCTTTAAGGTTGGAACGGGGATAACAGTGGACAAGGAGAAATTTTCGTCCACACTGAATTCCAGCTTTAGATCAGTTCCTCTGAAGATCCAGAAGCTTCAGCTGTCTGACTCTGCTGTGTACTACTGTGCTCTGCAGCCCACAGTGACAGGAAACACCAAAACTCTGTACAAAAACCTTTGGAGTAAATACAACACAATACTCCACAACATCCACCAGAGGGAGTCACACACTGTTAAACTTCAGGTAAATTACAAAATGTTCAGAGATCCTCAACAGATGATAAAGAGGAAGGACCAATGATGTGAAGGCCCAGATCCATCAGAGTATCAATGCTCTTCCTCTCTCTCCTCCCATCTCACTGCAGACATGAAACACTGGCTGACTAACATCCTGATTCTGACTCTCTGGCTAGGTAACTATTTAAAAATACTGATTGTTATCCATGAATCAATCATCTTTATTGATTTATCTCTTCCTCTGCATGTTCTCTTCTTCCCCAGAGTGTAAAGGAGAAGACAGAGTGATCCAGCCAACAGGAGATGTCATTACTACTGAAGGAGAGACAGTTACTCTTGACTGTACATTTGAAATCAGTGTTAGCTCAAATGCATATTTGTTCTGGTATAAACAAGAAGACAATAACTTTCCAATGTTTATTTTGAGACGTGATACCTTTGGAACAGAAGAGAATGCTCCAGAGTTTTTTAAAGACCGATTTGATGCTAAAATCAACAAGACATCAGTTCCTCTGAAGATCCAGAAGCTTCAGCTGTCTGACTCTGCTGTGTACTACTGTGCTCTGCAGCCCACAATGACAGGAAACACCAAAACTCTGTACAAAAACCTTTGGAGCAAAGACAACACAATACTCCACAACATCCACCAGAGGGAGTCACACACTGTTAAACTACAATATGATGTAGTCTAGAATCACTGTACCTTAGAAGTGTAAGAGAGAGAAGTGAAAATACAGAGCTACGAGGAGACCATGCCTGTTAAGGAAGGGCTTAACTTTAGCCAGGAGAGCAAGGTGGAACATTGCTGATCTGCTTATCAAATGTAATGCTGCAAATCAAATGTAACCCCCAAATTTTGACAGCTGGCTTAGTGTATGAAGCCAGAGCTCACAAACTCAAAGCTGGACCGTTTGGCATGCATGAAGTACTGAAGGTAATACACTCAGTTTTTACTTCATTTAAATTAAGAAAGTTTTGTGAAAGCCACAACTTAATATCATTAATACAACTAAACAGGGAGTTTAGTGCAACACTGTAATTTGGTTTCAAAGGCAAATACATTTGCAAATCATCTACATAACAATGAAATCGTTGTGCTTGCCTATAATATATATAATAGCCCCTAAAGGCAACATATATAAAGAAAACAGGATGGGGCCAAGTATTGAACCCCTAGGTAAAGCACAAGAGAGAGGAGCTGGTGATGAGGAGAGGTCACCAATCATGACAGAGAAGCTCCTATTTGCCATATAGGAGCTAAACCATTTAAGTGCCGAGCCTTGATCAAGGCGAGAGAGGAGGACTGCAGGGTCCACTGTATCAACAGCCGCCGTGAGGTCCAAGAGCACTAAAACCGCCGGATTCCAGGCATCTACAGACCAGACAATATCATTGTGTACTCTCAACAGTGCAGACTCAGTGCTTTGTCGTGATCTGAAACCAGATTGAAACTCTTCAAACACAGAGCTCTGTTGTAAAAAGGCTTGTAACTGTATGAAAACAACTTTTTCCAAAACCTTTGAAAGAAAAGGCAGATGAGAGAATGGTCTAAAATTGGGGTCAAGATGAGGCTTCTTAAGTAGGGGCCTGACCACAGCATGTTTAAAGGCAGCTGGGACAGAACCTAAACTAAGACAAGAATTTAAAAAAGTAAGTATATAGACTCGACCCAATGGTGCTATTAAAAACCTCCTTCACCATCCTGGTGGGAACAATGTCTAAGTAACAGTAGGTAGGGTTCATGTGTTGCACTACCTCAGTAAGCACCGTCAGAGAAACTGGCTTAAATTCCTCAAACACAGCAGAGTGCAAGGGGCAGCAGGTACAAACAATTTAGATATAAAACATTATGAAAGTATGAGAGTGCAGAGTCAGAGTTAATAAGTTCAGTAGAACTTGATAAAAACATGGTATTAAAAATGAATTCATGATTTGGGTCAATTTAGTTTATTATAACTCTGTTGTCTATATCTGTCTATATATTGCTTTATTACTTATTTAGGACTCAAAACACAAAATAAGGAATTGGAACTTGACTTAAGACTTCACTCGGCACATCCTTGTCTCGACTTGGGACTTCAGTGAAAAGACTAAAAAAGTGACTTAGTCCCACCTCTGTCCTTAACAGATGATAAAGAGGAAGGACCAATGATGTGAAAGCCCAGATCCATCAGAGTATCAATGCTCTTCCTCTCTCTCCTCCCCTCTCACTGCAGACATGAAACACTGGCTGACTAAAATCCTGATTCTGACTCTCTGGCTAGGTAACTATTTAAACATACTGATTGTTCTCCTTTAATCAATCATTTGTATTGATTGATCTCATCTTCTAAATGTTCTCTTCTTCCCCAGAGTGTAAAGGAGAAGACAGAGTGATCCAGCCAACAGGAGATGTCATTACTACTGAAGGAGAGACAGTTACTCTTGACTGTACATTTGAGACAACTGCTTCTTATTCTTATTTGTTCTGGTACAAACAAGAAGTCAATAATTACCCAAAGATGCTGCTGCAACGTTTCTCTGTAAAAACTGATAATTCTAAAGAGCAAGAAAGAGTTGATGCAACAATCAAGGATAAGTCAGTTCCTCTGAAGATCCAGAAGCTTCAGCTGTCTGACTCTGCTGTGTACTACTGTGCTCTGCAGCCCACAGTGACAGGAAACACCAAAACTCTGTACAAAAACCTTTGGAGCAAAGACAACACAATACTCCACAACATCCACCAGAGGGAGTCACACACTGTTAAACTTCAATATGATGTAGTCTAGAATCACTTTACCTTAATAGTGTAACAGAGAAGTGAAAATACAGAGCTACGAGGAGACGAAGAGATTTAGGGAGGAGCTGAGCTGTTACTGAACTATAGAAGAGAGAGGAACTTCTATATTCAACAGAGATCAATACACAAACCATCAACATTACCTTTATTCAACATGCTGTCACTGCAGCATTGTGTGTTTTCTCTGCTGTTTCTTTCCATCCTCACAGGTATGTTAGACTATGCAGCTTGAAAAAGTTATATTCCAATAATATCTGCATGTGAATCATTTGATCATTGTACAACATGAAATGACAGTTATCTCTTCCTTTAGGTATCAGCTGTGAAGAACTCACTCCAGTCCAGAAAGAAGAGAACAGTTTAGAAGGCAGCTCTGTTACTCTTTCCTACAGATACTCCAAACAAGCAGCTGTTGATGATTATTTCTTCTGGTATCGACAATATCCAGGAAAACCACCAGAGTTCATCATATTCATCTCAGGGATGAACATTACAAAAAAAGCAGAATCTCTGACATTGGACACAAGGTTCTCTACTAAACTGTCTGAAGAAAAGCATCGTGTGGATCTTCAGATCTCCTCTGCTGCAGTGACAGACTCTGCTCTGTACTACTGTGCTGTGAAGCCCACAGTGACAGCAAACCCAAAGTCTCTGCACAAAAACACAAGCTGACACACTGACAAGCTGCTGGAAGACTTTTTTCTACACTGTTGTACTGAACTTTGTACCTCCACTAGAGGGCAACATTATCAAGTAGGAGGTGCACTACTTCTGCTCTGTGTTCAACCATTCAGTCAATAACAAGTGCTGCTGTGAATAGAACAATTCTCAGACTGAATGTTGAACATCAGCTAGTTTCTCCTGTTGATTTAAACCTTGTTGTAGAGATGGAACATTGGCTGTGGATTATTCTTGCTGCTCTTTTCTTTGGTAAGATACAAAGAACAACATGGTTTATTTTCTAAAGATGTATATAAACTGCAGAAATCTCTGACAATTGAATGGTTTCTGTCCAGAGTAACAATGTACAGTTGACTTTTTCCAATGTCTTCTCCTCTCAGCCTCATGAACAATGTTAGTCAAATGAATTCATTTTCTCTACATTTTTTAGGATTATTAGCTGGAAACAAAATCTCTCCTGTAGAAGATGAAAGTCAGTAAAAGAGAAGGAGACTCTGTTACACTCAGATGTGTATATGAGACAACGGCTAGTAGTCCTTACCTTTACTGGTACAGACATCATTCAGACCTTCAGGCACCTCAGTTCATACTCTGGAAAGGTGCAAGAGAAGCTAGTAGTAGTGAATATATCCCAGATAAGCAAAGATATGAATGCAAAACATCAGGGAAAACAACTGAACTGACCATAAAGAGACTAACCCTGGCAGACACAGGTCTCTACTACTGTGCTCTAGAAACACAGTGATACAAAGTGTAGAAGAGGCTGTACAAAAACCTGAACACAGATATCTGACTACTCTTCAAAGAGGAGGGAAGTGGTATTCAAACCACAGCTTCATATCAGATGGATTCTGATTATTCCAGTTTTATCAGAGTCACTGTGGTTACAGCTGCTAATGTAACACTGTGGGGGGATTCACATGAGCAGCAAATCCACATCAATGACAAACCAACTGTATGATGGTTCAAACACAAGACACCATGACAACAAATAAATGGACACTGACTTACCTACTAAATCCTCTTCATACCCTGTGGTCCATTAGGCCACAATGTTAAAATTCCCCATAGATTTTAATGGGAAATATTCAGGAAATCTCTTAACATCGCTCAAAACAACCCCTCTTTCAGGCCATACTGTATCGCCATACTTTAATGTAGAAAAATAATTAAAAGTTTAAACTGAAGACAAGACTTTGGCCTTTATTGGGCTGAATGGGCATTCTGATATCAAACATGGTTTCTACCAAATCACAGTTTATGTATCGTCCAGTTTTCAGACCATTTCAGATTTTCCAATGAGTGTGTATAAGACAGAATGTTGAGAGTTAGAGGGGAGGACAGAGGGGGGAGCTGCAGGACGATTCTCTGAAATGTTTTCCAAACAAATTGCTCTCTCCACTACAGTTTTCACTCTTCATACATCATGGTTGGTCAAAATGTAGGAAATGTTGTGCCAGTCGCAGACATGTAACTATGGAATCCACCGGACTTAAACTTTTGGCTCTGTTCATACCAACTGCCGATAGAAACAATGAAAATAGATAGGCCACAATGAGCTCCTTCCATTGATCAACATGTTGAACAATTCATACAAGACATGTTACACTAAGAAAGGAGAGAGACACAACATGTGTTAGGTGTAAAGTTGTCAGTAGGGGGAATAACCCAGGGCTGTGAATGAGCCCTGTAAATGTGATCAGGTTCCTCCTTCTAATCCACCAACTTAGTGTTGATGAAGACTAAACAGAGAGATCACAGCCTTCTTTATACTTGCTGTAGCTCAGAGTTACTCCACACTGCAGATATGAAGCCTCTGTTCATCTCAGTGTTGCTGGCTGCTATGAGCCTTGGTATGAACACAACTCTGTTTCTTTGATATCAATCCAACATTGATATGATTCTTTAACAGCTAAAATGCTAAACCTTGAATAGTATGTAATGATATTGTGTAGATTATTTGTAGAGGTTACAATAACAGAAAATTAAGCACTAAATATGAAAGAAAGAAGTTTGTGTTTTTCTCTTAAGGCTGATTTATTGTGGAGTACCACAGGGTTCAATCCTAGGTCCCCTCATTCTCTGTTTACATGTCTTTGGATGATATTATTTCCGTTTTCCTGACAATCGGTAATTCAACATTTAATTAAAGTCCAGTAATTGTGGCCGCTGGTTTTTAATCATATAAAGTGTTTCTAAAAATGACCAAGCCTGGAATTAAGATTTACATTTTTCTCCCAAAATTCTGTGAATCAGGTCACATTAAACTAGATAAGATATTTAGTGATGAAATTATGTTGTTTCAACTTCTTCATCCTTCTTGTGATTGTAAACCATGAAAAGGTGATCCAAGCATTAAATCATGGCATCTAATGTTATGTAATTCTTGTTTTAAAAGGATAAACAACGAAATGGTACAACATATTGCCACCAGTCTGTTAAACGGAGGAAGCATAACAGAGAGGTGAAGTTACAGATCTAAGAAGAGACAGAAACATTCAGGGAGGAGCTGAGCTGTTACTGAACTATAGAAGAGAGAGGAACTTCTATATTCAACAGAGATCAATACACAAACCATCAACATTACCTTTATTCAACATGCTGTCACTGCAGCATTGTGTGATTTTTCTGATGTTGCTTTACATCCTCACAGGTAAGTTAGATTATGCAGCATGAACAAGTTTAATTCCAGTAACATCTAAATTGTGAATAATTTCATTGAGTCTTTATACAACATTATATAAAAGTTATCTCTTCCTTTAGGTATCAGCTGTGAAGAACTCACTCCAGTAGAGAAAGAAGAGAACAGTTTAGAAGACAGCTCTGTTACTCTTTCCTACAGATACTCCAAACAAGCAACTGGTAGTGATTATTTCTTCTGGTATCGACAATATCCAGGAAAACCACCAGAGTTCATCATCTTACACTTTGGATCGCAAAATGCAACAAAATCTGGACTGTCTGTTTCAGTGAGTGAGGATAAAACCAAAATAGATCTGCAGATCTCCTCAGCTAAGGTGTCTGACTCTGCTGTGTACTACTGTGCTGTGAGGCCCACAGTGACAGGAAACACCAAAACTCTGTACAAAAACCTTTGGAGCAAAGACAACACAATACTCCACAACATCCACTAGACGGAGTCACACATTAATAAACTTCATATTTTTCATGATTTAGAATCACTTTACAGAGAGACTCAGGGAGGAGCTGAGCTGTTACTGAACTATAGAAGAGAGAGGAACTTCTATATTCAACAGAGTTCAATACACAAAAAATCAACATTACCTTTATTCAACATGTTGTCACTGCAGCATTGTGTGTTTTCTCTGATGTTTCTTTACATCCTCACAGGTATGTTAGATTATGCAGCATGAACAAGTTTTATTCCAATAACATCTGCATGTGAATCATTTATTGAGTCAGTTTTACAACATTATATAAAAGTTATCTCTTCCTTTAGGTGTCATCTGTGAAGAACTCAATCCAGCCGAGAAAGAAAAGTACAGTTTAGAAGGCAGCTCTGTTACTCTGTCCTATAGATACTTGGAATTGGGAGCTGGCTGCAGGGACGACTCAATCACCATGAACAGGTTTTTAACTTTTAGAACTATTCGAGAGTCTGCTCTTGAGATTTTGCTCTAATTTTCAGGACAGTTAAGGCAGGATTCGGGATTCCGGACAACTGCTTGGATTTCGGGACTGTCCCAAATTTTCATCTGGTCACACTAACTTCCCCCAAGCTGTGAGCCTGCTACATATACAATGTCTCACGGTATAGTTTGAACGTTAATTTGAAAAACAAAACAAAACTTGTAGTTAATGCACTAGCTGCTGTTTATTAGTGCAGGTTTATTGTAAATTCATTATAACAGAAAAGTATAATGAACATTTAAAAATGGCATGTTAAACAACTTATTCAATTACCAAAACTGGTATGATTAAATCTAATGTACATGAGGTTTACTGTGAATGAGCCCTGCCACTATGATCAGGTTCCTCCTTCTAATCCACCAAATGAGGGCCCTATCTTGCACCCGACGCAGCCAAAATGTCCAGCAGATGGAGTCACACACAGTGGTAAACTTCAATATTTTTCATGATTTATAATCTAGAATCAGACTCAGGGAGGAGCTGAGCTGTTACTGAACTATAGAAGAGAGAGGAACTTCTATATTCAACAGAGATCAATACACAAACCATCAACATTACCTTTATTCAACATGCTGTCACTGCAGCATTGTGTGTTTTCTCTGATGTTTCTTTCCATTTTAACAGGTATGTTAGATTATGAAGCATGAAAAAGTTCATGCAGAACTTTAATCCCAATACCATCTGGATGTGAATCATTTATTATGTCTTTTACAACATGAAATAACAGTTCTCTCTTCTTTTAGGAGTCAGCTGTGAAGATCTCACTCCAGTCCAGAAAGAAGAGAACAGTTTAGAAGGCAGCTCTGTTACTCTGTCCTACAGATACTCCAAACAAGCTGATACTAATGATTATTTCTTCTGGTATCGACAATATCCAGGAAAACCACCAGAGTTCATCATATTCATCTCAGGGATAAACATTACAAAAAAAGCTGAATCTCTGACATTGGACACAAGGTTCTCTACTAAACTGTCTGAAGAAAAGCATCGTGTGGATCTTCAGATCTCCTCAGCTGCAGTGACAGACTCTGCTCTGTACTACTGTGCTGTGAGGCCCACAGTGACAGCAAACCCACAGTCTCTGTACAAAAACACAAGCTGACACACTGACAAGCTGCTGGAAGACTTTTTTCCTGAACTTTGTAGAGGTCAACATTATCAAGTAGGAGGTGCACTACTTCTGCTCTGTGTTCAACCATTCAGTCAATAATAAGTGCTGCTGTGAAGAGAACAATTCTCAGACTGAATGTTGAACATCAGATAGTTTCTCCTGTTGATTTAAACCTTGTTGTAGAGATGGAACATTGGCTGTGGATTATTCTTGCTGCTCTATTCTTTGGTAAGATGCAAAGAACAACATGATTTATTTTCTAAAGATTTAGATAAACTGCAGTTCAGAGCAGAAATCTCTGAACAGTTGAACTGTTTCTGTCCAGAGTAACAATGTAGAGTTAACATTTTCCACTGTCTTCTCCTCTCAGCCTCATGAACAATGTTAGTGTAATGACTTCATTTTCTCTACTGTTTTCAGGAATAATAGCTGGAGATAAAATCTCTCCTGTAGAAGATGAAAGTCAGTAAAAGAGAAGGAGACTCTGTTAAACTCAGATGTCACTATGAGACAACGATCAACAATCCTTTACTCCACTGGTACAGACATCCTTCAGACCTTCAGTCACCTCAGTTCATACTCTGGAAAGGTGCAAGAGAAGCTAGTAGTAGTGATGAATATATCCCAGATAAGCGATATGAATCCAAAACATCAGAGACAACAACTGAACTGACCATAAAGAGACTAACCCTGGCAGACACAGGTCTCTACTACTGTGCTCTAGAAACACAGTGATACAAAGTGTAGAAGAGGCTGTACAAAAACCTGAACACAGATATCTGACTACTCTTCAAAGAGGAGGCAAGTGGTATTCAAACCACAGCTTCATATCAGATGGATTCTGATTATTCCAGTTTTATCAGAGTCACTGTGGTTACAGCTGCTAATGTAACACTGTGGGGGGATTCACATGAGCAGCAAATCCACATCAAAGACAAACCAACTGTATGATGGTTCAAACACAAGACACCATGACAACAAATAAATGGACACTGACTTACCTACTAAATCCTCTTCATACTCTGTGGTCCATTAGGCCACAATGTTAAAATTTCCCATTGACTTTAATGTTAAATCTTCGGGAAATCGCTTACCATAGCTCAAAACGACTCGTCTTTCAGGCCATACTGTATCGCCATACTTTAATGTGGAAAAATAATTAAAAGTGTAAACTGAAGACAAGACTTTGACCTTTATTGAGCTGAATGGGCATTCTGATATCAAACACGGTTTCTACCAAATCACAGTTTATGTATCGTCCAGTTTTCAGACCGTTTCAGATTTTACAATGAGTGTGTATGAGACAGAATGTTGAGAGTTAGAGGGGAGGACAGAGGGGGGAGCTGCAGGACGATTCTCTGAAATTTTTCCAAAGAAATTGCTCTCTCCACTACAGTTTTCACTCTTCATACATCATGGTTGGTCAAAATGTAGGAAATGTTGTGCCGGTCGCAGACATGTAACTATGGAATCCACTGGACTTAAACTTTTGGCTCTGTTCATACCAACTGCCCAAAGAAACAATGAAAATAGATAGGCCACAATGAGCTCCTTCCATTGTTCAACATGTTGACCACTTCATACAAGACATGTTACACTAAGAAAGGAGAGAGACACAACATGTGTTAGGTGTAAAGTTGTCAGTAGGGGGAATAACCCAGGGCTGTGAATGAGCCCTGTCACTGTGATCAGGTTCCTCCTTCTAATCCACCAACTTAGTGTTGATGAAGACTAAACAGAGAGATCACAGCCTTCTTTATACTTGCTGTAGCTCAGAGTTACTCCAAACTGCAGATATGAAGCCTCTGTTCATCTCAGTGTTGCTGGCTGCTATGAGCCTTGGTATGAACACAACTCTGTTTCTTTGATATCAAATCAACATTGATATGATTCTTTAACAACACATTGATTCTGTTTGTTGCTGTTTTACAGAATGCAGAGCACAAAAAGACAACGTGCTGCAACCAGAAGGAGATGTGACAGCTACTGAAGGAGAGACAGTAAACTTTGGCTGTCAATATAATAGCAGTGCAACTAATAGTTATCTCATCTGGTACAAACAGGATGGAAACAACAGCCCCAAATTCATTCTGATGCGAATTCAAGGGGATGAAGGGAATACACCAGACGAGTTCAGGGAGAGATTTTCATCTACACTCAATTCCAAGTTAAGATCAGTTCCTCTGAAGATCCAGAAGCTTCAGCTGTCTGACTCTGCTGTGTACTACTGTGCTCTGAGGCCCACAGTGACAGGAAACACCAAAAATATGTACAAAAATCTTTGGAGTAAAGACAACACAATACTCTACAACATCCACCAGAGGGAGTCACAGACTGTTAGAGACAATCACCGATCGTTGAGATGTTCCTCAACAGATGATAAAGAGGAAGGACCAATGATGTGAAGGCCCAGATCCATCAGAGTATCAATGCTCTTCCTCTCTCTCCTCCCCTCTCACTGCAGACATGAAACACTGGCTGACTAACATCCTGATTCTGACTCTCTGGCTAGGTAACTATTTAAAATAATGGATTGTTTTTCTCTAATCAATCATCTTTATTGATTCATCTCTTCCTCTGCATGTTCTCTTCTTCCCCAGAGTGTAAAGGAGAAGACAGAGTGATCCAGCCAACAGGAGATGTCATTACTACTGAAGGAGAGACAGTTACTCTTGGCTGTACATTTGAGACAACTGATCCAACTCCCACGTTGTTCTGGTACAAACAAGAACTTAATGATTACCCTAAGATGATACTACAATGTGTAAAAACTGATAATTCTAAAGAGCAAGAAAGAGTTGATGCAACAATCAAGGATAAGTCAGTTCCTCTGAAGATCCAGAAGCTTCAGCTGTCTGACTCTGCTGTGTACTACTGTGCTCTGAGGCCCACAGTGACAGGAAACACCAAAACTCTGTACAAAAACCTTTGGAGGAAAGACAACACAATACTCCACAACATCCACCAGAGGGAGTCACACACTGTTAAACTTCAGTGTATGTTATTAGACAGTCTGGATTCTTTTCACTAATGAAACACAGTTTGTGATGAAGACTTGAAGAAATTAAACTAATTCAACATGTGAGTCTCCTCCTACTGACTGCAGAGGTGGCTTCATGACAGAGAACTGTTTGATTCCAGCTGTGAACATCAGACCAAACAACTCACAAAACGTATTCATCCTGAACATTCAAAAACAGCATTTCACCTCTGCCGACATGGAAAAACTCACTGTAATTCTGTTCTGCTTCACTCTCATAGGTACGTATGTTTTTGATTATAAATCCTGAAATACAAAGACATTTTCAAGTTTTACAGATCCACTTCAGATTTTAGATGGAGTTCAAACTTTAACATTTCAAAGATACAAATCTAGATGTCATCACTTTATCACTAATAAGTGTGATGTTTTTCAAATGTTGGATATGTGACTTTGGAACAGAAGTGTAAATATAACATGTTGTTTTCCTCACTAGGTAACACGATGGAAGAAGATATTACTGCCAGCAGTGCTGAAGTGTTTTCATCAGAGGGCCGTAGTGTTACTCTGTCCTGTACCTATTCAGTTAAAGCCGATAATCTCCAGTGGTATCGACAGGATCCTGGATCAGCTCCTCAGTTCCTTCTCCTGATCACTGATACTAAAACCGCCTTCAGTAAAGGAAGCAACACCTCCTCACCCTCGACTGAAAGCTAAACTCAATGAGGAGAGAAATCAAGTTGATCTGCAGATCTCCTCAGCTGAAGTGTATGACTCTGCTGTGTACTACTGTGCTCTGCACCCCACAGTGACAGGAAACACCAAAACTCTGTACAAAAACCTTTGGAGCAAAGACAACACAATACTCCACAACATCCACCAGAGAGAGTCACACACTGTTAAACTTCAGGTAAATTACAAATTGTTCAGAGATCCTCAACAGATGATAAAGATGAAGGACCAATGATGTGAAGGCCCAGATCCATCAGAGGATCAATGCTCTTCCTTTCTCTCCTCCCCTCTCACTGCAGACATGAAACACTGGCTGACTAACATCCTGATTCTGACTCTCTGGCTAGGTAACTATTTAAACATACTGATTGTTCTTCTTTAATCAATCATCTTTATTAATTCATCTCTTCCTCTGCATGTTCTCTTCTTCCCCAGAGTGTAAAGGAGAAGACAGAGTGATCCAGCCAATAGGAGTTAATAGTCATTACTACTGAAGGAGAGACAGTTACTCTTGACTGTACATTTGAGACCAGTGTACACATATCCCATATTTGTTCTGGTACAAACAAGAAGTACAATGATTACCCAAAGATGATACTGCAACGTTACTCGAAACAAAAACTGATAATTCTACAGAGTTTCAAGAGACAGAGTTTGATGCAACAATCAAGGATAAGTCAGTTCCTCTGAAGATCCAGAAGCTTCAGCTGTCTGACTCTGCTGTGTACTACTGTGCTCTGAGGCCCACAGTGACAGGAAACACCAAAACTCTGTACAAAAACCTTTGGAGCAAAGACAACACAATACTCCACAACATCCACCAGAGGGAGTCACACACTGTTAAACTTTAGGACAATCACAAATTGTTGAGAGTTCCTCAGCAGATGATAAAGAGGAAGGACCAATGATGTGAAGGCCCAGATCCATCGGAGTATCAATGCTCTTCCTCTCTCTCCTCCACTCTCACTGCAGACATGAAACACTGGCTGACTAACATCCTGATTCTGACTTTCTGGCTAGGTAACTATTTAAAATAATAATCAATCATCTTTATTGATTCATCTCTTACTCTGCATGTTCTCTTCTTCCCCAGAGTGTAAAGGAGAAGACAGAGTGATCCAGTCATCAGGAGATGTCGTTACTACTGAAGGAGAGACAGTTACTCTTGGCTGTACATTTGAGACCAGTGACACATATCCCTATTTGTTCTGGTACAAACAAGAAGTAAAGGATTACCCTAAGATGATACTGCAACGTGTAAAAACTGATAATTCTAAAGAGCAAGAAAGAGTTGATGCAACAATCAAGGATAAGTCAGTTCCTCTGAAGATCCAGAAGCTCCAGCTGTCTGACTCTGCTGTGTACTACTGTGCTCTGAGCCCACAGTGACAGGAAACACCAAAACTCTGTACAAAAACCTTTGGAGCAAAGACAACACAATACTCCACAACATCCACCAGAGGGAGTCACACACTGTTAAACTTCAGGTAAAATACAAATTGTTGAGTGTTCTTCAACAGATGATAAAGAGGAAGGACCAATGATGTGAAGGCCCAGATCCATCAGAGGATCAATGCTCTTCCTTTCTCTCCTCCCCTCTTACTGCAGACATGAAACACTGGCTGACTAACATCCTGATTCTGACTCTCTGGCTAGGTAACTATTTAAAATAATGGATTGTTTTTCTCTAATCAATCATCTTTATTGATTCATCTCTTCCTCTGCATGATCTCTTCTTCCCCAGAGTGTAAAGGAGAAGACAGAGTGATCCAGCCATCAGGAGATGTCATTACTACTGAAGGAGAGACAGTTACTCTTGGCTGTACATTTGAGACCAGTGACACATATCCCACTTTGTTGTGGTACAAACAAGAAGTAAATGATTTCCCAAAGTACATACTGCAACGTTTGCTCGAAACAAAAACTGATAATTCTAAAGAGCAAGAAAGAGTTGATGCTACAATCAACGATAAGTCCTTTCCTCTGAAGATCCAGAAGCTTCAGCTGTCTGACTCTGCTGTGTACTACTGTGCTCTGAGGCCCACAGTGACAGGAAACACCAAAACTCTGTACAAAAACCTTTGGAGCAAAGACAACACAATACTCCACAACATCCACCAGAGGGAGTCCCACACTGTTAAACTTCAATATGATGTAGTCTAGAATCACTTTACCTTAAAAGAGTAACTAAGATAAGTCAAAATACAGAGCTAAGAGGAGACGGAGAGACTTAGGGAGGAGCTGAGCTGTTACTGAACTATAGAAGAGAGAGGAACTTCTATATTCAACAGAGATCAATACACAAACCATCAACATTACCTTTATTCAACATGCTGTCACTGCAGCATTGTGTGTTTTCTCTGCTGTTTCTTTCCATTCTAACAGGTAAGTTAGATTATGCAGCTTGAAAAAATTGAATCCTAATAACATCTGATTGTGAATAATTTTTTATGTCTTTTACAACATTAAATAACAGAGTTATCTCTTCCTTTAGGTATCAGCTGTGAAGAACTCACTCCAGTAGAGAAAGAAGAGAACAGTTTAGAAGACAGCTCTGTTACTCTGTCCTACAGATACTCCAAAGAAGCAACTGGTAGTGATAATTTCTTTTGGTATCGACAATATCCAGGAAAACCACCAGAGTTCATCATCTCTCATTTAGGAACAGGAACAACAATGAAAAGTTCAATCCCTGGACTGACGATTGAAGTGAAGGACAAAATAATCCATATGAATATCTCCTCGGCTGAAGTACAAGACTCTGCTGTGTACTACTGTGCTGTGAGGCCCACAGTGACAGGAAACACCAAAACTCTGTACAAAAACCTTTGGAGCAAAGACAACACAATACTCCACAACATCCACCAGAGGGAGTCACACACTGTTAAACT
>NW_027595634.1:0-33874 GCF_031162955.1 Sander vitreus | reverse complement strand
TTTTGCGCATTATGTCCATAAGGCGCAAACCAATACAACGGGGGACATAACTACTTGTATAACATGTGTAACATTAGTATTCTCTCCCTCTCTCTCTGGAGCATGCAGGAGACAGGACAGGCTGTGGATTCCACCGCCATCATGGAGCAGTTCGTAATTTGGTCATAACAACTGAGTCTCTTGCTGTTCCATGAATTTGTCCGCAAAAATGTTCTCGTTGTCTCTACAGTTAAAGATTTACATTAGCGTCTTTGTGCCATCTTCTTCTTCGCCCTCGTTGTTTGTTTACCTTCGGTACCAGCAGCATGATAGATCGCCATCAACACGCCCTCTCTCACTGTGAGAAGAAAAAAATTTGAGAAAAACAAAGAAAAAAATAAATAATAAAAAATAACAATACGGAGGTTCAATTGGTTGAATAAATAACCCTTTTTGTGCTTTTAGCCATGAAACAGGAAGTAGTTACAATACATAGTATCCATCACCCGCACTCTGCGCACTGTTTGATTATCGCGCAAATGCACGGCCATGTCGACTGTTGTACTGGCGAGATGCTGGTCGACATGGCCGTGCATTTGGTAGGGGTGTGAGGGTCCGTTCATAGCTGCTTGCAGCTTTAATTAGGGACCGAGCGCTGACAGCGGCGAAGGCCCTATTGAAACTGAAGGAATTATTATTATTATTACGGCAAATGAATTGCCTTTTTGAGGGGCTTAACAAACTCACCAAAATTGGCGGTCCCATCAATTCTGGTGAAAATGTATGTGTTTTAAGGGTTTTGGGAATAGGCGCACAAAAATGGCTCGCTAGCTTGGTACACATATGTAGCATGTCAAGACGTACAAAATATGTAATTGGAGCCATACCCTAAACCCAACAGGAAGGGTGCTGGACTTTAACAAACTCCTCCTAGAGATTTCATCCGATGGACTTCAAATTTGGTCTGTTACATCTCAACACCTTAAAGATGAAAAGTTTCAAGGAAATCAGCCTTATATGACAAACATCATCCGATTTACATGAAACTTAGAATGTGTGGTCTACTTGTGATATTGAGCTGGCCCCTATCATTTAACCACGCCCACTTACTCAGCCACGCCCCCTTTATGGCTTCTGAACCGTTCAAGGTAGAGTCTTGTGTGAGGTATCATTGAACTCAGCAGAGTGTTCGTTTGTCATTGGTCATGGTTTGGCCCGCCCCATATGCTTAAGCCACGCCCCCTTTAATAACTAATGACCCATTTCTTGTACACTATTGTGTGAGGTATCATTGAACTCAACAGAGAGTTCCGTTTTCATTGGCCATGGTTTGGCCCGCCCGCTTAAGCTTAAGCCACGCCCCTTTCATAGCTAATGAACTGTATGACGTAGAGTCTTGTGTGAGGTATCACTGAACTCAGCAGGAGTTCCCTTTTCATTGGTGACGATTTGCGATGCCTGAGTGCCGCACAAATGCACGGTCGCAAAGAGCGGCGTCTGCCAGTAACCCTGACATGCGCAGGGGAGTGAGGGCACGTCCAACACAGCTTGCAGCTTTGATTGTCTTTGCTTTTGATAAAGTAAAGTTACTTATTGTGGCATGTCTAGTTGCATAGTCGTGTATATTTGAACTGAAACAATACATACACATCACTAACTGTGTATGTATCTAACACAAATAAACATTCACTTGCATTGTTACCTAACACCATATCTGTCAGCTAGAGCTGGCGACCTCCACTTTTGAATTTCGTCTTATCCTTCAATCCATGAAATAACTCAAAATTATAAAATGTACATATTTAGATCAGAATCAGAATCAGAAAAGCTTTATTGCCAAGTACGTTTTTTACACATACAAGGAATATGTTTTGGTGTTGTAGGTGCACGTCACACATTCTCTAAAATAAGTTAAACAAGCAGGTTAAACAGAACAAACAATATAAGTATAAATATATATATATAAAAATAAGAGAGTAATAGTTAAGATAAAAAACAGTAGCATGTAGAGCCAGAGGGGGGGTGTGGAGAGAGTCAGGGTGGTTTCCTGGCCTTGTTGATAAGGCTAGTGGCAGAGGGGAAAAAACTGTCCAAGTGACGTGAGGTTTTGGTCCTGATGGACCTCAGCCTCCTGCCAGAGGGGAGTGGAGAGGCTGTGTAGAAGTGCACCATCATTGTCTTTGGCAGGTTGAATTTCTTCAGCTGGGGGCAGGTGGGGCTGAGTTCCTCCTGAAGTCCACAACCATCTCCACTGTCTTTAGAGCATTAAGCTCTAGGTTGTTTTGCTTGCACCACTTCACCAGGTTGTCAGCCTCCGACCTGTAGGCGGACTCGTCTCCATCAGAGATGAGTCCAATGAGGGAGGTGTCGTCCGCAAACTTCAGAAGCTTGACAGACTGGTGACTTGAGGTGCCGCTGTTGGTGTACAGGGAGAAGAGCAGAGGAGAAAGAACGCAGCCCTGAGGGGATCCGGTGCTGATGGTCTGTGAGTCGGAGAAGTCTTTCCACAGCTTCACATGCTGCTTCCTGTCAGACAGGAAGTCAGTGATCCACCTGCAGGTGGAGTCAGGCACACCAAGCTGGGAGAATTTCTCCTGAAGCAGAGCGGGGATGATGGTGTTAAAGGCAGAGCTGAAGTCCACAAACAGGATCCTGGCGTAGGTTCCTGCGGAGTCCAGGTCCCGGAGGATGTAGTGTAGGGCCAGGTTGACTGCATCGTCTACAGACCTATTGGCTCTGTAGGCAAACTGCAGGGGGTCCAGGAGGGGGTCGGTGATGGCTTTGAGGTGAGAGAGCACAAGGCGCTCAAAGGACTTCATAACCACAGAGGTCAGGGCGACGAGTCTGAAGTCATTAAGTCCTGTTGTCCTTGGCTTCTTGGGAACAGGGATGATTGTTGAGGTCTTGAAACAGGCTGGCATGTGACATGTCTCCAGTGAGGTGTTGAAAATGTCTGTGAACACTGGAGACAGCTGGTCAGCGCAGTGCTTCAAGCTAGATGGGGAGACAGCATCCGGTCCAGCAGCTTTCCTGGGGTTCTGTCTCCTGAACAGTCTGTTGACGTCTTCCTCATTGATGGAGAGAGTCGTCACTGAGGTGGGTGGGGAGGTGGAGGGGGGGGACCTGTAAGGTGGGGGAGGTGGAGGCGATGCACTGTAGCTGGAGCTGTTGGGAGGTGTCGCAGGGGGGATGGTGTCAGGGAAGACCCTTTGTTGGGAGGTGTTGAGGGGGATGGTGTCAGGACCGACCCATTGTCCATCAAAGCAGGTCGTTGGCTAGGCGTCGGTCGTTGGTGGAGTGGGAGACTTTGGGCTTGAAGCAGGTGATCTGTTTGAGCCCTCTCCAGAGAGAAGCAGAGTCGTTCGCTGAGAACTGGTGTTGGAGTTTCTCAGAGTACCGTTGTTTTGCCTCTTTCACCGCCTTGCTAAACTTGTACTTTGCTTCTTTAAGTCTGTCTTTGTCCCCACTCTTGAACACCTCTGCCTTATCCAACCTTAGCCTTCTGAGTTTGGCTGTGAACCAGGGTTTGTCATTGTTGAAACTCACCCTGGTGCATGATGGAACACAGCAGTCCTCACAGAAGCTGATGTATGACGTCACAGCCTCTGTGTACTCATCCAGACTGTTGGTTGCAGTCCTGAACACATCCCAGTCAGTGGAGTCCAAACACGACTGGAGATCCTCCACAGCTACAATGGTCCACTTCCTTGATGTCCTCACTAGGTTTGCAGAGCTTAAGTTTGTGCCTGTAGGCGGTGATCAGGTGGACCATGACGTGGTCAGATAGTCCCAGTGCAGCACGGGGGACGGCGTGATAAGCATCTCTGACTGTTGTGTAACAGTGATCCAGAATGTTCTCCTGACCTGGAATCTTTCATCATAAACTGTAAGCCTTTTTATTCACCCCGTGAGTTCCATTCATTCATTCTGGTTGGTGTTTACATGCCACCGCAGGCCAACGTGCAGGACGCACAGCGCATGCTTGCCGACCAGATACTGTGTGTAGAAACAGATTCCTCCACCTCTAACTTTTGTCTTTAATTAAACGCAGTTCTTAACTTTAACTGTTTCAACTAGAATACGCATATTCAGCATCATATTACTTTATCCAGATTCAACATCATTTTGTGTGGTCTACACCTTTTCATTTCCTTCATTATTTTTCTACCTCAGACTTCTCAGGATTGAATCACTTTATTAAAGTCTCTGCCACTTCCCTGTCCTTGAAGTATTTTGTCTCACTCTTAAAGGTGATGATAAGAGTGGCTGGATGAATGATCCCATGTTTTATCCCAGCGTCACATAGTTTGGCTCTGACATCCTGGAATTGCGATCTTTTCTTCGCCATCTCAGCAGTTAGATCTGGAACGATCCTCACCTTCATTCCTCTGTTAATCACTCCCTCTTCTTTGGCGATTTAAATAATAGCTTTTTAGGTCACATATCTTTGCATTTTTACCATCATTGACCTGGCTCCCTCTCTTGTATTAGTTTTTTCCCTTTGAAAACCTCCTTTGAAATTAATGGACTTTGCCTCACTGTCATCCATTAATATCTGACAATGGACACCACGTCAGGCATTAACCCTTACCTAATCATTCCTTTGTGTTGTGATCCATCTAGTGGTCGTTCTGTGTCACAACACCAGTGAGTGGTCTACATGGAGGCCTGTTGTTGCTGCTGCAGTGTAGCAGGGAGTCATGGAGACGTGCTCGGACATGAGGAAGGCTGTCACCTCTCAAGAAATGTTCAAAGTTTATGTTAATACCCTGCACTTATCAATTATTGTTGTTTCAAAGAGATTATACATTTGTCAGTATTGAAATGTGGATTTAAACAATATTGTCAACTTACAACATAGAAAACTAAAGTTATTGTTATTGTCAGACGTTACCCGCAAGAAGAAGCTCTGCAGAACAACTATAGATGAAAACAGGAAAAATGTCCTAGGTGCTATGGCAGGCCATTTTAACATTTAATCAAACCACACTCCTATCTGTAATTACATTTTAGATATTTATAATAGCATTTCTCCTAGTCAAAATAATATTATAACTAGTCAGAATGGTAATTAAATATATCCATAATAACATTCTTACTTGTAGCAATTGTTTTTCAAGATATCTACAACTTTGATTGTACTAGTCAAAACTAAATTTAAATCCTTAAATAGTATAAGTGGCAGATTTAACATTTAGTAGATAGACTGGATATTTATTGCAAATATCTGTATTTAATTCTTCCTAGTCAGAAATAACTTTCTAGATATCTGCAATAGATTTTATTAGAATATGTCCACATCCTGTTGTGTAGACCAGTTTTTATTCAAGAACAGCACTGCTAACAAAGCTCTGCTTAGTGTACATTTCCTCCAGTGCTCAAGTCTAAAACATAATGACTGACTGGGACCTTTACCTATATCGAAGAGATGACCTAGTCAATTCGGCAGACAGTGAAATTGCCTGAATATCTGTTTACACAACTGTTTGCCCTGTAATTCCAGAGTTCTTCCACCTAATAACTCAGCTGTACGTAGCTTTACGTGTTGAAAGTTGAAAGCAAATAAATAGTAAAGCAAACACTGCTTCTTCTAATTAAACTATGCGCCAAATTATTAATTGGTCTTTATTTTTTCAGAAAATGTCTTCAGTCAACTTCTTTGACATTTGAGCTTTAACATTTCAGACTAAATCCTCTTTAATTGTCACATATTGTAATGGAGTCTGGCATGACGTTTTCTCCAGAAAGGGAGAACAGCAGATATCGGCTGTAGGGACTCCTGTATAAAGCCTAGCTCACAATAACAGTATTCTGGCGCCATGTTAGATACATTTTATTAATGTGGTGTAAACTAAATGTGTCAGTAATTAGCTTGAAACAAGCTATGGTTTGCTGCAGCAAACTCACGGTGATAAAATCACATGTAGTAACAAGAATAAAGATCTTCTTTCTGACATCACATCTCCCTAAACACACGGCCTGCCTGTGTGGAGACCTGCCGCAGAGGATGCTCTCTCCTCAGCATCACAAACACCGTCAACTTTGCTTTGCTCAACAGCTTCCGGCTCTTTCAAAATAAGAGCAACAGTGTGGTTCCTGAAGTCAAAATCACATTCATATTCTCAATAAGTCTTCCCGTCGACCATGCAACTTTGTGTTTTTCTGGGCTGAAATTTCAACATTTTGTTGTTCTTTTTCTACACTTTTCTCGACGTTTTTGTCAATTTTATTGAAATCTTTTGTCACTTTTTGGCAGTTGTTTTTATTATGTTTTTGTCAATTTTTTTAAGTTTTTTGTTTGTTTTGATTTTTTTTAATGTTTTTCACTTTTTTTCCAATTTATTTCACCTTTGGCGATGTTTTCGTTTTTTTTTATTTTTTTTATTTTGGTAGTAGCAGTTTAAAGTGATGTCAGAAGAAGTGATTTATGAATAACACCATTAACATTCTTGGTCTCAAAAAACAGACTTTATTTCTGCAATTATGCCACAATAATTCAGACTTTTTCTTTCCTGTCTCATTATTGAGGAATGTAACAAATAAAACATCAGACAACCAATTTACACCACATACCTCTTAGATCCTAATTGTCCCATTAGATTTGCACTTTACCTTTAATTTTAGATATTAACAATAGAGAATAACAACACAAACATTTGTGTTTTTTTTCTCCATTTGTGGATATCTGGAATTGCTTTGTTTCTAGTCATAATTCATCAACACATTAATGGGATGCATCATGAAACACGTTATGTGGACGATATCTATTTAAACCTCTGTTAAACCCACAGACATTTATTATAACTTCCAGAAGAAATCTGTTTTCTAAAGACACCAAATATGTCAAGATGAAGTTCGATTCAATTTGCAAAGAATTACTGCACATTTAACCATGTGATAATAAATGGAATACAATGTAAATCAGTCACCACAGGAAACAGATTCTGTAGAAAATAAGATATAAAATATATGAATATGTACATTTGTTCCCTTACTTGAAAATAAATCAATACCTGACATGAGATCAGTGATTATTTTCCTCTGACAGGAGAGATGATCAGAGGGGCAGCGTTTTTACCATCGTCATTGTCACAGGGACTGAAGTATGGGAAGAGTTTCTCAGTGAAGGAGCAGCCAGTAAAGGAGTAGATAAGAGCTGCAGCATCTACGTCATAAAAGGAGACCAGACCCTCCTCATAATCCACAAACACCCCCACCGTCTTAGGCTGAGACTTCAGAGAGAGAAGGACTGGAGGGCCATCAGCAGCGTAGTACTCATTTCCATTTCTCAACCATATCGTCCAGTAACCATACTGAGGGCTCAATGCGACTGCTCCCTTCCTGTTGATCGACTCTCTGGCCAGTCCTAAATCCCAGTCAGTCTTTCCTTTAACTTGAACCTTAAAGTATAATCTGCCTGAAGAGAAACTCTGTTTTCCTAAAACACAAGCACACTCAGAAAATCTCTTTGGGGTGTCCGGCAGATTCTTCCTGAGTAGCATAGATAGTAGATCACGATCTTTCACTTGTTTCCTATCATCAGACAGGATGAGATTAGGATGTGCTGTATCAGGATCAAGAGTCACATCCACTCCATACTGCTGGACCATCTTCAGCTCGGCTTCAAGCAGCTTCTTCATCTCTTTACTGAGTGTCTCCTCCAGCTGAACCACAGCTTTCACCACAGTCCCCTCATATGATGATTGACGGACGCTGACCACTGTCCAGTCCTTGGTGGGTGGAGGTTGTTGGATGTTTAGGGACTGGACACTCTGGAGAAGATGGAGGTGGTCTTCAGAGCGTAACACCTGCTTCACCTCAGTGCTTCTCTTCATCAGCTCAGAGATTTCCTGTTCCAGCTCTTTGATGAAAGCTTCGGCCTGTTTTTCTGTTGTTTTCTGCTTCTCTTTGATCGTGTTGATGAGCTCGTTCAGGCCTCTCTCAACAGACTCCTTCAGAGAAGTGAAGACCTGAACACCTTCTGCTATCTTTCTGTCTGCATGTATCCTACTAAAGTCAACTGAGTGTTTGACCTCCTGAATCTTCAGTCGTCTCTTCTGGATCATCTGCTGAATTTCAGCCCCTGTCTTCCACAGCTCTACCTTCTTTCCTTCATATCCTTCTTTCAGAGGAACACCATCATGTATTTTGTGGTCTAAAACAGTGCAGAGCATGCAGACACATGTCTGGTTGGTCTTACAGAACAGCTCCAGAGGTTTATCGTGCTTCGTACACATCCTGCCTTCCAGGTTCTCCACAGAGATGTCACAGGGAACTTCTCCTGGTTTGGGCACTTCTTCTTCAGATGGCACATTGCTGGCAGCAGACAGAACTACACACACTGTGAGAGAAAAAACATACATCTATTTAAAAAGACAATTTTTTATTATTTGTTAAAAAAAAAAAAAGTGTGCATTTGTGGGCGTTAGGGAGCCATGTGTGTGTGTTTGTGTGTGTGTGTGTGTGTGTATATGATGGAATAGTGGCATTACATCGAATGGGACAGAGGCCACTAACAATGTTTGAATTATACCGTGTGCTTCGGGGGGTACAGCTATTTCGACTGGTGACGTCACTCTCCATTTTATATAGGCATACACACATGAGAACCACTAATCTACATGCAAAATTCCCTGAATATTAGTACAGATTCGCTCTTGTTAAGATAAGAGAAGTAAGAATGAAATTGCACAAAATGATAAATCGCCTCATTAAACCTCTCCCCGTGTCAGTATACCTATGGAACTCCTGCTACGGCATGTAATTGTAGGCCTAATGTTTTTAAGCTAAGCAGCAGCGATGGTCATGGCCGCTGAGTGGAAGGGAGACCTCCGATTAAACCATAGCGATCTGTATGTTGTTCAGGACGGGAGTGAAGACCTATCTCACGCCTAAATACAGATAGACTAACTAGTCTAGCTAGCTTCTGCAGCAGTTCAAACACACACATTTGAGCATGTTTCCATCCGACAACCTTGTCCATGAGATAATAAACTGCTTGCATTAATTCAACCATTATTGGCTTAGTTTCACCAAGATATGGACAATATTTGCTTGGTACAGAGAGCTTCAGGAGCTGTATTAACTTTTAGCTAGCTAGATAGCTAGCTAGACGATGACTTCATTACAGATGAGAGAAACACTATTAACAACCAAATTAAGACAGTTCTGAAAACCTGTTTAGATGACGAGCTGCTCATAACATTTAACACAAAGCACAACGCATGATGACATGGCAGTCAAAACCATAGGCAGAGATTAAAGTTGATTCAGCCAGTACTCTTAATTTCGCTGATACACCAGCGCCTGCGTCCGTACCCGGTACGTACGTTTTGACAGCTAGTGAAGTGATATCAAAGAATACAGTCTGGACGTACCAGAGAAATGGTACAGCCCAATGGGGAGTGAGGGTTTGAAAATCGTATTTCATTAGATTATTTCCTGAATTGTTGCTATGTGATGGTAATACTGCATTTAAATACATACAATTTTGGATAGGCTAACATTATATTTTGTTACATTTTTTTCAGTACCCCCCAAACTATTATTTTCATCCCTTTTGGGAGGGTCCACACATTTCCCCTGCAAATCTACACCTTTGCCTGTTACTCTTGTTATTTCCTTCTTCCAAAACGGCCAGAAGTTGAGTTTTTATTCAAACTAAATAATGACTGGTGTGATAACTGCATGCCAAATTAATCAGAGCATACAAGGCCAAATTGCTTCCTAAGTTACAACATTGCAAAGTATAATAAAATATAATACAAAATGTTAAACTGAGTCTGACGCAGTCAGTCCACATAAAACACACCACAGCTACATACTTCGTGGAGATCACAGAGAACAATAAGGGCAGAACAGCATCACGATCTGTTTTAACCACATATTCTCTTTCTACCTCAGCTAAAAACAACAGACCTGCAGCACATTACTGTAATGGTTGGTTATAGCCACCTGGTGGTGCTCTAGGACGGGGCTCTACTGACAATGATATGCCTGTATGTAGGTAGAAGAAGAATGCATAAAAGTTGTTGAGTTGTATCCTGACTGTTGAGAGGTTTAAAGCCTCATTCGCTCTTTACGGATGTCCTGAAGTGCTTGTCACGGACAACGGCCCACAATTCTCCTGCCATTATTTCGTTCAGTTTGCACGCGATTTCCCCGCAGCAATGGTGAGGCTGAACAGGCCGTCAGGACTGGGAAGTCTCTATTAGAAAAAGTGGGGTATTTCCACAAAGCTCTGTTGGCCTACAGGGCTACCCCATTGGCTCATGGGACATGAGACTGACTAGGTCAGGAAGGCTGGACCTTTAATGCACTGAACATGCACATACATACGTCGTTCCGGATCGTTCCGACCCATCTTAACCCCTGGTTTGTACACATTTGATTTTATACACATTTATACGTATACAAACATAACTGCTAAAGAAAAATTCAGGAGCAGCACAACTCCTTTCCCATTCATGAAGGAGGTTCGGGGAGACTTTGATTACTTACACAGAAGCATTTAATGAATTCTCACTTGAGGAGAATTTAGGATTACACAGTACAGTGTGGGTGCCATCCCAACATTCTGAAGTTCCTGTCTTCCTCAAGGTTTATTTAAACTCATGCTGGAGGCATTAGGTTTAGTTGAACCTTATAAAGACCTGAACGATATTACAGGCCCCTAAAACAGACAGGCAGAATGGGTTGTGTTGACTTCCTCCGTGACCTGAGTTGAAGTACTTGTCCACCTGGAAAGGTTATGAGGTTATATTGGCCACTAACCTGAATGAGACCTGGGTACCACTAACTCAACTTACAGAGCATGAGCTTGAAATTCCACTACAGTAATGTTACAACAAATAGAGACTACACTGAAATAAATGGTAATGTTTTTTATCTATAAAATAGTTTTTTATCTGTTTACAATCTTAAATGATGCATCGTTCATGGCGTCGTTTCCAGCTGGAGAATGTGTTGCTGCCGAGTGCACAAGTTGTATCAGCAGGTCACAAATAACAATCTGTTCTCTTACAAGTATTGGGTTTCTCATGTCCAAACACTCTTTCTTCCTGAAAATACTAATGAAAAAGGGTGACTGACCTTGTGGTCCTGAGCTGGTGTCTGGCAGACTCTGCACCAGATCATTCCTGTTGATCATCTCTAAAACCTTCTTGGTCACCTTCAAAGCTCCGTGAAGTTGATAGGTATTCACCATCACGTCCACTGTGTCCTGCCTTTCTGCCTTCTCCAACTTGGACACTTTGATGCTTTGGTAGCCTTCCAGGATGTCTTGCTGCTGCAGATGCCATTTGAATTTCTTAAATTCCTCTTCTTTTAAATCCTCCAAAGTGTTGAAAAGGTCCACTGCCTTCATCGTGGCTTCCTGCTAAAATCAGAAAGTTTTGTCAGACTGAAAGAAAACTGAAACACAAATGTATCAGAGCAGAAGTTCTCATTGGCCAACACAGGAGCTGTGTTGATGTGATGTATGTGTAGTTTAGTCAGCTAGAGCTCCTGCTGCTGCTCTGTGGGCTGGACCTAATTTCATTTTGAAGTGGCTCGTTGACGTGAGACCAGGGCTCGAGCTTAAGGACCTCCCGTCGTCCCGGGGCCAATAAAAAAAGGGTCAAGGAAGATGAAAATTAATTTTGGGACGAATTTCGGAGGTTTGAGTAGTTGAAAGAAAAAGAAAAACTACAAATGTTACAATGAACGACGAGGTCACCTCGAGTATTGACTGTCAGAGTGATGTAACGTTACAATAACAACGGTGTCCCGTGGTGGGATACTGCTGCGATTTTTAACATAACGGAAAGGAAACAAACTGCAGGAAAACCCAAAGCAGAGTCAGACCCTGATCCACTAGCCTCTGACCTCACGGCAGTTGCAGCTGCAACGGGGAGTCGGTAAGTTTGCTAGCCACTTTATTGGTCGTTAACATTACTGATAACGTTAAGTTACAGTTAACTCTATATAACGAGACAGCAGCCAACGTTTGCATTGTTAAGTGATGCAGTTCTTGCAGAAGTTGTGACGACATGGTATCAGTGAACACATCCAGACAGATGGAGCACAGAAACTGATCTTCAGATTGCTGATAGTTTGCAGCAGCCATATCTACACATAGTGTGAATAAAAAGAAAAACATATTCAAAATCTGTGAAAAGACTGATCTTAGCCTACAGTCCACGGTTACTTTAGCAACAAATAACATTAGTTCACTCTTTCCCATGTTGTAACGCAGATGTTTCTCAGCCTGGTCTCACAGAATTCTGTGAAATGATCACGAACTGTTAACACCTCATTACGTGATGGTGGCACGGAATGTGTGAAAATTCTGTGTGGCCACCATGGAAAACAATACCAATGTAAAGTTAATGAGAAGATGACGTAGCATTAAGATCGACTACGGTAGCGAGTAGTATGAAATCCCGAAAATCTGTGTAGGGAGGTTGGTCGGGGTGGAGGATGTGTCAAACACAGGACTTTCACCCAGGAGACCGGGGATCGTGTCCCGCGTGTCATGTTTCTTAAAGCCAACCGTCCCGTTCTTCTTTTCCTAAACCCAACCATCCTGTTGTTGTCCTGCGTGTCATGGAAACGTAAGCCCACCCACAACCTTTTCCTGTTCTGTTCCTGAAGGGCCCCTGACAGCTGAGGGGCCCTCACTAAGTTTCCTCCCACCCTTGGCTGGCTCTGGTCCATCTAGAAAGGGTTTTGAAGCCTCTTACTATCAGCTATGTAGGGCCGAGCCCTCTCAGTACCAGATCAATGTCATTTACCTCAGAGAGAAATTCTGAAGAATATCTGCAAGCATCAAATAGATATTTTTAATCAGCCAATCAGCATGAAGAAACCTTTCTACTGTCCAGTTAAACAGCGACACATCACAATGTGATAAAAGTGATCCTGATTATCAGACATACAGATTCCTGTGGTAGGATTCTCACCTGCTGAACTCCTCAGGTCCACTTCCAGACTCTTTCCACCTCCGTGTGTCGAGGAAACACTGGCAGAGACCAAGCTGCTCTTTACTTTTCTTCCTCATCCGTCTGGGTGTCTGTGTGCATCTGATCCGAGGACGCCAACACACCTTCATAAGTTCAGAGTCCAAGTCTCAAGTCTAAAAATACGTCAAACCCTGTCAACCAACAGATAACAGATGTCAGCCAATTAGAAATGTGATGTTATTTCCTGTTTCTTCCCCCTTACCTGTCTGAGGGGAAGGGCTAATCATTGCTGTTTGTTACTCACCTGTGTTCAGTGTTGGAGATGTGTAAATGTTTCTTGTGATCTAACAGGTGTCATACACATTTAAGCTTTTTTTTAAATAATGTATTTAGTGCATTTAGCAGGACCAGGGCAGCAGCTGGGAACAGGATCCAGGTGCCGCCACAATCCAAGGAAATCTGCAAGAAAGCACAAGAACTCCAGGGAACAAGCTAAGTTAGTAACATGCATTAATGGGACATGAATGCACACAGATAAGGGGGAGTTATATTAAATAAATAAATAAATGTCATAATCAAACTGCATTCATATTCTAAATATCCCGTTGACAATCAGATTGTGGGATCTACTTGTTGTATAATGATCCTTCCTTACCTATTAAGGGTTTTTAATTGGTTATCTGGTTTCAGGATTCTTAGGGTTAACAATCCCTTAAGGGAGGAACATGAAGTAGGGGTTTATAAAGAATTGACTTTCATTTCTGACTTTAATATTTCCTTACAGAGATCTTCAACAGGGGGTCCTCAGAGTTACTTCAGGGGGTCACCAAATTAAATATAAATGTTTTGAAAGTTTTTTCAACAATGAAATCCCACATATTATTAGCAAATATAAATCAGCCTATTTGTGAAAAAACAGACATTGATGATAGGCTTACTGGCCTATAGGTAAGGTAGTCACTAAGGTAGCCATCCACAGATACAGTTCATCTTGAGGATTCACTGTGCCATGTATGTTTAACATTAAAACATGGCAACAATTAATATTTTAATAGCTTAGTATTCTATGCACTAAAAAGGTATGTATAAAGCTGTACACGTTATTGTAGGCCCAGTTGAATATGGAACTTAATTTGTACAATATATGTAGTAAGGGGTCCCTGATCCATCTTTCTTTTAGTTAAGGGGTCCTTGGCTTATACATCGTTGAAGACCCCTACCTTACAACATAAAGAATATATGCTTTCATAGCCTATGATGTGATTGTCAGATTGTGACAACATGTGAACATGCACTTTTCTTTATTAATATAAAGGGTTTAGTTAAGTTTTTGTGCTTGATATGAGCAGAGCTTTTCATAAGTGTCGGCTGCCAGCCAAACAGCCTCATTTGGCCGCTACTTTATTGCATTCATTTTTGATTCTAATGAAATACTTTTGATGAACAAGTGGTAATCCACTATGCATGAACATTTTACAACCACTATAGCCTCCGCTTCAAACCAATGTGAGTAACGAGACACAAACCTGTCTGTCTGTCTGTCTCTCTGTCTGTCACTCTCTGTGTCTGTGTGTCTGTCTGTATCAGTCTCTCTGTCTGTCTGTGTGTCTGTCTGTGTGTCTGTCTGTGTGTCTGTCTGTGTGTCTGTCTGTGTGTCTGTCTGTCCCTCTGTCTGTCTGTCTGTATGTCACTGTGTGTCTGTCTGTATCAGTCTCTCTGTCTGTCTCTCTGTCTGTCTGTGTGTCTGTGTGTCTGTCTGTCTGTCTGTCTGTATGTATCAGTCCCTCTGTCTGTCTGTCTCTGTGTGTCTGTCTGTGTGTCTGTCTGTCTGCCTGTCTCTCTGTCTGTCTGTCTGTATCAGTTCCTCTGTCTGTCCCTCTGTCTCTCTGTCTGTCTGTCTGTCTGTATGTATCAGTCCCTCTGTCTGTCTGTCTCTCTGTCTGTCACTCAGTGTGTGTGTGTGTCTGTCTGTCTGTCTGTCTGTACCAGTCCTGTTCTCAGCTGAGATGCTGCTTGTCCTGCCAAGCAAAGACCAGAACTTGTCTTCAGTGTTTTGATTAGCAAAATAATTTATGATAAAACACTGTAAGAATTGCATTGATTGCACAGACAGGGAACGTCCTCATTACACGGGCTACTAACAAGCTAATTAACAAGTCCTCTGAAAACGCAAAACTTTCCATATAGGCTACAGGACGCCACGAAATAATAACTCGAGGCCACGCAATAATATTTGTTCTTTCTGTGATCGTTCTGGGGCTCCGTAAAGACGCAAACACACACTAAAACAGGCAATGTTGTCAAAGTAACAGGAGGAAAATGCTGTCATGATTGTGATTTGGGTCCAAGCCTTTCCTGACAAACCGTGACAAATGCAGCCTCACTGTAATTTAAAGTTAAAAATACTTCTAGAATGATAGTAGTATTTTTTTTGCCATATTATGCAAACTAATATCAGATGCCCAAAATCATGTTTTAAAAATCAAACATGATGTCATAGAACTCCCTGCAGTAGCGAGTGTAAGTTTCTAGTAATATAATAGCCTCCATTAACCATCAGTGGCATGTCTTGATAAACCTTACATTGAAGGAGTCAATAAATAATAAATAAGGTGTGATTTAACTTTTGATCCGTCATCATCCGGAATAGTTTAAATATGAATAGCTATTTACAGACTGTGTGGAATAAAACACAGAAAGCCTAAGGACCCTATCTTGCACCCGGTGCAGTGTGGCGCAAAGCCCAACGCAAGTGTCTTTGGCAGTTTAAGACCGTTCAGCGCCCACGTTGTTTAAACAGCAAATGCACCTGCACCCACATGTGCCCATGGGCATGCTGGTCTTACAGGGAGGTGTGTTCAGGTGCATTCTGGGCATGCTGGTCTTACAGGGAGGTGTGTTCAGGTGCATTCTGGGCGTGCTGGTCTCACAGGGAGGTGTGTTCAGGTGTATTTTGGGCATGCTGGTCTTACAGGGAGGTGTGTTCAGGTGCATTCTGGGAGTATTGCTCTCTTGAGGCAGTGGGAAGTGATGGCACCATTGACCAACAAAAACCTGGTCTAAAGTCAATAACGCAGCATTTCATTGTTATTTTTAACAGAGCATTACTAAAATGCTCCTAGGCTCGTGCACAGCACGTGCACACTATGCTTGTTACACAAAAAAATTCTATATCCACACCGAGAGTTATATGCACTGCTGTGTTTTGTACAATTTGCAATTATTTATTTTGTTGTTGTTGTATTAGGCCATAGTGCTGAACAATAGTCAATATTAGACAATATTAAATATTGAATTATTTGTGACAAACATGGTGCAGATCTTTTAACAACAGGAACACCACTTCCCATCTTATCAACCATCTTATGTTTTGTCTATGACAATTTACTATCTAAAACACCTCCCAGAGGTTTTGGTCTCTTGGACCTGTTCAACAGTTAGATCATTTATGCAAATCTTCAGCTCAGATTGATTATGAAGAGTATGATCTACACCTAATATTCTTTTCATCTTTAAAAGATTAAAGCCCAATTGATGGTCCTGTGTAAGATCTATGTTGTGGGTACGTGTGTAGGTACGTGTTGATAGCTGTAGTCTGATGTGAAAAAAATGTAACTACATGTCGTGGTGACACAGACCGCAACAACTGTGATACTGGGTATTTATTGCAGATATATGAATACACTTCATGAAAAGTGGTATTTTTGTCAGTAATGTAAATGTGTAAATGAAAATGCTGTGAGCTATACAAATGCAAATCAGGGTAGCAGCAGGGGGAGTTTTACCCCAGGTGTCATTTTTCTAAAAGGTATTAACTTAATTTTAAGAAAATCTCTGTTATAAATAGATCAGGCTCAGTATAGCCTAATTATAGACTCTTACATTTTAGCTTGAATTGATTTATTTATGAAAGTATGCTAGATTAATTACTGTGTATGTCATTAGCAATGGCCAATGTTATGTAAGAAAAGATACACAAAACAATTTATTTCAACAATTAGTTTTAATCAGGCTTTGCCATAAAGGTAAAATGTGCATTCCATGCAAACAACATCACAGTCTCCTAGAGCTCAACCACTGTGCATAGTGGCATGACTACAGTGACCTTTACTTTGGTCTTGCTCATCCAAGATTGTCTGTTGGAATGGAGACAGAGGCACCACTGTACAGTTTTCTAGGAGAAGTCTTTCTGCTGACACCAAAACACTGTGCTTCACATAAAGCATATCAGCTGTCTTCTTAAAATACTGGCAAATTCAGCACCATATTCACATGTCCATGGCATATGAAGCTGTTGGCTCTGCTGAAATGGCCTCATAATCTGGACTTCAATTGTCCTATTGTTATTAAACTTTCCCAGTATTCCATTAAAACTCACTGTAATTCACCTCCTGTTCGCACCCTGCTGGTTAATCTCCTATCCTCTTTCTTCCCTATGTTTCTTCCCCCTCCCTCGCCTTCACTACTTTGATTTGAAAAATAGTGGAGGGAGATGAGTCCTCCGAGATTTAGAGCAAAAGCTTCCAAAGTATGGGAGTATTTCAGACCAACCGGTAAAAGAGTTGTCTATACACTCTGTCAAACTTCACTTGCTTATCACAGGAGTGCAACCACGCACCTAAAAAGGAAACACACAGGAGTTGTTCGAAGATGTACAGAGCGTTTTCTTTTTCTTCCCTCAGGGGCTCCGTAAAGATGCGCCCACAGAAAAGGAAAAGACAATGTAAGTATATGATTATTAATGAAACGGTGAGCTAGTCTGTACTGTTTATTAACTCTTGAAAAGTACAATGACAGGCTAATAAACAGGCTACTTAGACTTTGGCAGTAATGTTTTAAACCCCACCATGCACGAAAGCTTAAACGCGAGCAGCACACAGCTGTGTGGCTGCTTTCAGCGCTATTCATTATTAGGCAGAGCTAAGCGGGGCCAGTGTAAGTTGCTTTATAAAAGTGTATTTTGTAATTTACAGGAAGCAGTACGCCGTCTTCACAACTCTGAGACAAATTGTAGACTCTACGAACCGGAGCAAGGGTAAGATTTAAAGAATATGCTCTCATTCTGCTGTATAAGGAAATAGATACGTGAATAGACCGATCTTAACCGTACATTTTGTTTTCACAGACTAACCTTGCATCATAACGAGGCCGTGACCTATTTGCTCGGAGCTATGTCTGCAAGTCCAGATTTACACAATGTTGACAATGACGGCATTGTGTGTAAGTAACTTTTCCTGTTTTCTCATTTCTTGTTTAATTTTACTGTGACTTATGTTTTTTTTTATTCATACCACTCTCATTTAATTGTTTTCCAGCTGCCTGTAATAACGAGACAGTAAGCAGGACCTTCAGGTAGAAACAACCAGATCTCGCATCGCAGGCGGATGCTGTGAAGAGTTCAGCTCGGAGTCCAGCGAGAAAAAAGATTAGAGCCATTTTGGTCAATGTGACTTTTTTTTAATGAATTAATAAATGTGTTGTGTCTGCGCAGTACTCCATCCATCCATCCATCTTCGTCCGCTTATCCGGTATCGGGTCGCGGGGGTAGCAGCTCCAGCAGGGGACCCCAAACTTCCCTTTCCCGAGCCACATTAACCAGCTCCGACTGGGGGATCCCGAGGCGTTCCCAGGCCAGGTTGGAGATATAATCCCTCCACCTAGTCCTGGGTCATCCCCGAGGCCTCCTCCCAGCTGGACGTGCCTGGAACACCTCACTAGGGAGGCGCCCAGGGGGCATCCTTACCAGATGCCCGAACCACCTCAACTGGCTCCTTTCGACGCGAAGGAGCAGCGGCTCTACTCCTTGAGCTCCTCACGGATAACTGAGCTTCTCACCCTATCTCTAAGAGAGACGCCAGCTACCCTCCTGAGGAAACCCATTTCGGCCGCTTGTACCATGGATCTTGTTCTTTCGGTCATGACCCAGCCTTCATGACCATAGGTGATGGGTAGGAACAAAAACTGACCGGTAGATTGAGAGCTTTGCCTTCTGGCTCAGCTCCCTTTTCGTCACAACAGTGCGATAAATTGAATGTCATACCACACCCGCTGTGCCAATTCGCTGACCAATCTCCCGCTCCATTGTCCCATCACTCGTGAACAAGACCCCAAGGTACTCCTTCACTTGGGGTAAGGACTCATTCCCTACCTGGAGAAGGCACTCCATCGGTTTCCTGCTGAGAACCATGGCCTCCGATTTAGAGGTGCTGATCCTCATCCCAGCCGCTTCACACTCGGCTGCGAACCGATCCAGTGAGTGCTGAAGGTCACAGGCCAATGATGCCATCAGGACCACATCATCTGCAAAAAGCAGCGATGAGATCCCCAGCCCACCGAACTGCAACCCCTCTCCACCCCGACTACGCCTCAATATCCTGTCCATAAATACTACAAACAGGATTGGTGACAAAACACAGCCCTGGCGGAGGCCAACTCTTCCTGAAACGAGTCCGACTTACTGCCGAGAACCCGGACACAGCTCTCACTTTGGTCGTACAGAGATTGGATGGCCCTGAGAAGGGACCCCCTCACCCCGTACTCCCGCAGCACCTCCCACAGTATCTCCCGGGGCACCTGGTCATACGCCTTCTCCAGATCCACAAAACACATGTAGACCGGTTGGGCATACTCCCAGGCTCCCTCCAGGATCCTTGCGAGAGTAAAGATCTGGTCCGTTGTTCCACGACCAGGACGGAATCCACATTGTTCCTCTTCAACCTGAGGTTCGACTATTGACCGAACCCTCCTTTCCAGCACCTTGGAGTAGACTTTACTGTGACTTCTGAGGCTGAGAAGTGTGATATCCCTGTAATTGGCACACACCCTCTGGTCCCCCTTTTTAAAAAGGGGAACCACCACCCCGGTCTGCCACTCCTTAGGCACCGTCCCAGACTTCCACGCAATGTTGAAGAGGCGTGTCAACCAAGACAACCTCTCCACACCCAGAGCTTTAAGCATTTCTGGACGGATCTCATCAATTCCTGGGGCTTTGCCACTGTGGAGTTGTTTAACTACCTCAGCAACCTCCACCAGGGAAATTGACGACAATCCCCCATCATCCTCCAGCTCTGCCTCTACCATAGAGGGCGTATTAGTTGGATTTAGGAGTTCCTCAAAGTGCTCCTTCCACCGCCCTATTACCTCCTCAGTTGAGGTCAACAGCGTCCCATCCTTACTGTACACAGCTTGGATGGTTCCCCGCTTCCCCCTCCTGAGGTGGCGAACGGTTTTCCAGAAGCACCTTGGTGCTGACCGAAAGTCCTTCTCCATGTCTTCTCCGAACTTCTCCCACACCCGCTGCTTTGCCTCTTTCATGGCAGTACTGATTGCCTTTATTGACTGTTTTTACAGCTGCTGGAAGCGAGACAGAGTGTGCTGGATTGATTGTGCATCATTTGCATCACAGCCAGCAGAAGTACAGGGCAACGCACCACAGACGTCTGCAAAACGGACCGAATTAAGACAGAATGCCGCCAGTTACATTTTTTTTACCAGTTTACCATTTGTTGTGTAGGCTGTGTTTGTTGTGTGCTAATAAAGTTCTTTTTTTTTTAATAAACCACGTTTCTGGCAAATTTTCCTTTCCTCAATACATTCATGTCCTTGATGGTAATAGTCCATAGCATAACAATGACATGTATACAACTATATACAACAAACAACAACTAATATACAACTAAATAGCATATATATATACAGTATATATATATATATATATATATATATATATATATATATATATATATATATACACACACACACACACACACACACACACACACACACACACACATTTTTTTCATCAACTTCATCCTAGTCATTGATTTTTCTTTATTGCAATTTTTCAATTAATATTTATTCTTTTTCTTATGCCTGGAACTAATACTGAAAGTTCAACTTTATTCTTGACATTATGAATGTTTTCGAAATTCAAATAAATAAAGATCATCCTCGACTGAAATACAACCAAGTGTTTGGTGCTCAAGTCACTGCTTACTCAGGCCTTGTGTTCAACAACTGCTTTATTTTACAGTTTTTATTCTACAATCACATATTTACAGATTTCTTTGACTCATAAACCATCTTACAGAATTCATGAAACAAAAAATGGCCAAAGTGATCAATAATTATCTAAAACACTTTTCACACAATATAGAAACATCCATTCACTTTTTATACCTGGTATAATAACGACACATACTGTGTTCTGTAGACACTATGGGATGTAATAGGCCTTACTCTTAAATGAAGCTTCATGTTTTCTGTGGCTGCACATCAAATACAAATGAATGTGTATCTGATTACATAATCAACACATTAATTTGATGTATCATGACACACGTTATGTGGACAATATCTATTTAATCGTCTGTTAAACCCACAGACATTTATTATAACTTCCAGAAGAAATCAGTTTCTAAAGACAACAAATATGTTAAGCTGAAGTTTGATTTAATTTGCGAAGAATTTCTGCATATTTAACCATATAATAATAATAGAATAAAGTGTAAATCAGTCACCACAGGAAACAGATTCTGTAGGAAATAAGATGTAAAATATGAATATGTACATTTGTTCCCTTTATTGAAAATAAATCAATACCTGAAATGAGATCAGTGACTAGTTTACTCTGACAGGAGAGATGATCAGAGGGGCAGAGTTTTTACCACCTTCATTATTACTGGGACTGAATAATGGGAAGAGTTTCTCAGTGAAGGAGCAGCCAGTAAAGGAGTAGATAAGAGCTGCAGCATCTACGTCATAAAAGGAGACCAGACCCTCCTCATAATCCACAAACACCCCCACCTTCTGAGGCCGAGACTTCAGAGAGAGAAGGACTGAAGGGCCAGCAGCAGCTTTATACTAATTTCTCTTTCTCAACCATATCGTCCAGTAACCATCCTCAGGACTCAGTGTGATGTGCTTCCTGTTGACCGACTCTCTGGCCACTCCTAAATCCCATTTAGTCTTTCCTTTAACTTGAACCTCAAAGTAAAATCTGCCTGAAGAGAAACTCTGTTTTCCTAAAACACAAGCACACTTAGAAAATCTCTCTGGATTGTCTGGGAGATTCTTCCTCACATCAATATGATTCACTTGTTTCCCATCATCAGACAGGATGAGTTCAGGATGTGCTGTATCAGGATCAAGAGTCACATCCACTCCATACTGCTGGATCCTCTTCAGCTCGGCTTCAAGCAGCTTCTTCATCTCTTTACTGAGCGTCTCCTCCAGCTGAGCCACAGCTTTCACCACAGTCCCCTCATATGATGAATGACGGACGCTGACCTCTGTCCAGTCCTTGGTGGGTGGAGGTTGTTGGATGTTTAGGGACTGGACACTCTGGAGAAGATGGAGGTGGTCTTCAGAGCGTAACACCTGCTCCACCTCAGTGCTTCTCTTCATCAGCTCAGACATTTCCTGTTCCAGCTCTTTGATGAAAGCTTCGGCCTGTTTTTCTGTTGTTTTCTGCTTCTCTTTGATCGTGTTGATGAACTCATTCAGGCCTCTCTCAACAGACTCCTTCAGAGAAGTAAAGACCTGAACACCTTCTGCTATCTCTCTGTCTGCATCTTCCTCACTGAGGTTGACTGAGTGTTTGATCTCCTGAATTTTCAGTCTTCTCTTCTGGATCATCTGCTGAACTTCAGCCCCTGTCTTCCACAACTCTTTCCTTCATATCCTTCTTTCAGAGGAACAACATCATGGATCTTGTGGTCTATATCAGGGCAGAACTTGCAGACACATGTCTGGTCGGTCTTACAGAACAGATCCAGAGGTTTATTGTGCTTCGAACACATCCTGCCTTCCAGGTTCTCCACATGGTCGATCAGCTGATGTCTTTTCAGGCCTGACATTGTCAGATGAGGCTCCAGGTGAGTCTCACAGTAGGAGACCAGACACACCAGGGAGGACTTCAGGGCCTTCAGTTTGGTTCCAGGGCAGACGTCACAGGGAACTTCTCCTGGTTTGGACACTTGTTGCTCTGAGCTGCTGCTGCTGGCTTTCTGTTGAGCTGCCTGTCTGAACTGAGCGACCATCTCAGAGATGAAAGTGTTGTTTTGCAGCTTAGGTCTTGTGTTGAAAACCTTTTTACACATCAGACACAGTTACTGGTCATTAGTATTCCAGTGTTCAGTGATGCAGTTTTTGCAGAAGTTGTGACCACATGGTATGCTGACAGGATCAGTGAACACATCCAGACAGATGGAGCACAGAAACTGATCTTCAGATGGCACATTGCTGGCAGCAGCCATATCTACACGTAGTGTGAGAGAAAAAAAAATACATGTAATTAAGACAATTTTTTAGTATTTGTTTATAAAGAAATGTGTTAATTTGTGGGCGTGATGGAGCCATGTGTGTGTGTGTGTGTGTGTGTGTGTGTGTGTGTGTGTGTGTGTGTGTGTGTGTGATGGAATATTGGCATTAGAATGGGTCAGAGGCCACTAAATTTGGACTTTCATGGTCAAAATGTTTGGTGAGTTTAATAATGTGTAGATTATCCTTTGGACACTTGGATAGGCGCACTGACCAATCCATTTATACCAGGGGTTAAGTGGGACCTGGCAGGTGGGGGAGCCCTACCATCTTGGTAACAGCTAGTTCACCTGGTACCAAGGCCGTAGGTTTTGTTAAAAGACTGGGGGGGACACACACATTATAACTGGGGTGTCTGGGGGTTTTCCCCAAAACTTGTTGAGTGTCTAACACTTCATTTCCTGTCCTGTTTGTTGGAAAACACATTAAATGGTAAGAAGTAAGACTGGTTTTAGATTTCACATTTTTTGCATTCAAATATTAGATTTTTGTTTGGTTTTTCCTTCATTACTCTAATCAAGTTGAAAAGTTTCAAATTAGGAGAGATGCAACCCAACGTCATGTATAACCGGCAACAGCTCAAGTAAGAAGGATATATTATTATTCTTACATCTTTAGGGACTGGGTTCTTTTGTATTTTTGTATTTTTTAAGAGGGACAAATCTACCTGTTCTAAATATTGGGGTGGGGATATCCCCTACAAATCTACACCTTTGCCTGTTACTCTTATTTACAGTGGGTACAGAAAGTATTCAGTCCCCTTTACATTTTTCACTCTTTGTTTCATTGCAGCCATTTGCTAAAAATCAAAAAAAGGTCCTTTTATTTCTCATTAATGTACACTCAGCACCCCATCTTGACAGAAAAAAAACATAAATGTAGAAATTTTTTGCAAATTTATTAAAAAAGAAAAAAAGAAATATCACATGGTCGTAAGTATTCAGACCCTTTGCTGTGACACTCATATTTAACTCACATGCTGTCCATTTCTTCTGATCCTCCTTGAGATGGTTCTACTCCTTCATTGGAGTCCTGCTGTGTTTAATTAAACTGATTGGACTTGATTAGGAAAGGCAAACACCTGTCTATATAAGACCTTACAGCTCACAGTGCATATCAGAGCAATGAGAATCATGAGGTCGAAGGAACTGCCCAAGGAGCTCAGAGACAGAATTGTGGCAAGGCACAGATCTGGCCAAGGTTACAAAAGAATTTCTGCAGCACTCAAGGTTCCTAAGAGCACAGTGGCCTCCATAATCCTTAAATAGAAGAAGTTTGGGACGACCAGAACTCTTCCTAGACCTGGCCGTCCAGCCAAACTGAGCAATCGTGGGAGAAGAGCCTTGGTGAGAGAGGTAAAGAAGAACCCAAAGATCACTGTGGCTGAGCTCCAGAGATGCAATAGGGAGATGTGAGAAAGTTCCACAAAGTCAACTATCACTGCAGCCCTCCACCAGTCAGGGCTTTATGGCAGAGTGGCCCGATGGAAGCCTCTCCTCAGTGCAAGACATATGAAAGCCTGCATAGAGTTTGCCAAAAAACACATGGACTCCCAGACTATGAGAAATAAGATTCTCTGGTCTGATGAGACCAAGATTGAACTTTTTGGCGTTAATTCTAACGGTATGTGTGGAGAAAACCAGGCACTGCTCATCACCTGCCCAATACGATCCCAACAGTGAAACATGGTGGTGGCAGCATCATGCTATGGGGGTGTTTTTCAGCTGCAGGGACAGGACGATTGGTTGTAATTGGAGGAAAGATGAATGCGGCCAAGTACAGAGATATCCTGGAAGAAAACCTCATCCAGAGTGCTCAGGACCTCAGACTGGGCCGAAGGTTCACCTTCCAACAAGACAATGACCCTAAGCACACAGCTAAAATAACAAAGGAGTGGCTTCGGAACAACTCTGTGACCATTCTTGACTGGCCCAGCCAGAACCATGACCTAAACCCAATTGAGTATCTCTGGAGAGACCTGAAAATGGCTGTCCACCAACGTTCACCATCCAAGAATGGCAGAGGATCCCCAAATCCAGGTGTGAAAAACTTGTTGCATCATTCCCAAGAAGACTCATGGCTGTACTAGCTCAAAAGGGTGCTTCTACTCAATACTGAGCAAAGGGTCTGAATACTTACGACCATGTGATATTTCAGTTTTTGTTTTTTAATAAATTTGCAAAAATTTCTACATTTGTTTTTTTCTGTCAAGATGGGGTGCTGAGTGTACATTAATGAGAAATAAAATGAACTTTTTTGATTTTAGCAAATGGCTGCTATTAAACAGAGTGAAAAATTTAAAGGGGTCTGAATACTTTCCGTACCCACTGTACTCCAAAACAGCCAGGAGTTGAGTTTTTATTCAAACTAAATAATGACTGGTGTGATAACTGCATGCCAAATTAATCGGAGCACACAAGGCCAATTTGCCTCCTAAATTACAACATTGCAAAGGCCAAAATATTAAACTGAGTCCAACGGCAGCAGTCAATCCACATAAAACACACCCCAGCTACATACTTCATGGAGATCACAGAGAACAACAAGGGCAGAACAGCATCACGATCTGTTTTAAATGAATATTCTCTTTCTACCTCAGCTAAAAACAACAGACCTGCAGCACGTTACTGTATCGATAAGGAGCCTATTTGTAACCAGGAGGCTACCGGCAACATGATCTTCACCTTCACCATTTTAACCCCTGGTTTGTACACATTTCATTTTATACACATTTATATTTTTTTATATATATATTATATTTATACAAACATAACTGTTAAAGAAAAATTCAGGAGCAGCACAACTCCTTTCCCATTCGTGAAGGAGGTTCGGGGAGACTTTGATTACTTACACAGAAACATTTAATGAATTCTCACTTGAGGAGAATTTAGGATTACACAGTACAGTGTGGGTGCCATCCCAACATTCTGAAGTTCCTGTCTTCCTCAAGGTTTATTTAAACTCATGCTGGAGGCATTAGGTTTAGCTGACCCTTATAAAGACCTGAAAGATATTACAGGCCCCTAAAACAGACAGGCAGAATGGGTTTTGTTGACTTCCTCCGTGACCTTGGCAGTCTTATCATCCAGCTGTTACTGTTAGAGACACAGAGTTGAAGTACTTGTCCACCTGGAAAGGTTATGAGGTTATATTGGCCACTGACCTGAATGAGACCTGGGTACCACTAACTCAACTTACAGAGCATGAGCTTGAAATTCCACTACAGTAATGTTACAACAAATAGAGACTACACTGAAATAAATGGTAATGTTTTTTATCTATAAAATATTTTTTTATCTGTTTACAATCTTAAATGATGCATCGTTCATGGCGTCGTTTACAGCTGGAGAATGTGTTGCTGCTGAGTGCACAAGTTGTATCAGCAGGTCACAAATAACAATCTGTTCCCTTACAAGTATTGTGTTTCTCATGTCCAAACACTCTTTCTTCCTGAAAATACTAATTAAAAAGGGTGCCTGACCTTGTGGTCCTGAGCTGGTGTCTGGCAGACTCTGCACCAGATCATTCCTGTTGATCTTCTCTAAAACCTTCTTGGTCACCTTCAGAGCTCCTTGAAGTTGATAGGTTTTCACCATCACGTCCACCGTGTCCTGTCTTTCTGCGTTCTCCAACTTGGACACTTTGATGCTTTGGTAGCCTTTCAGGATGTCTTGCTGCTGCAGATGCCATTTGAATTTCTTAAATTCCTCTTCTTTTAAATCCTCCAAAGTGTTGAAAAGGTCCACTGCCGTCATCGTGGCTTCCTGCTAAAATCAGAAAGTTTTGTCAAACTGAAAGAAATCTGAAACACAAATGTATCAGAGCAGAAGTTCTCATTGGCCAACACAGGAGCTGTGTTGATGTGATGTATGTGTAGTTTAGTCAGTTAGTGCTCCTGCTGTTGCTCTGTGGGCTGGACCTAATGTCATTTTGAAGTGGCTCGTTGACGTGAGACCAGGGCTCAAGCTTAAGGACCTCCCGTCGTCCCGGGGCCAACAAAAAAAGGGTCGGGGACGATGAAAATTAATTTTGGGACGGATTTGGGAGGTTGAAAGAATAGAGTAATAGAGAGTAGTTGAAAGAAAAAGAAAAACAGTTACAATGAACGGCGAAGTCACCGCGAGTATTGACTGTCAGAGTGATGTAACGTTACAATAACAACGGCGTCCCGTGGTGGGATACTGATGTAATTTTTAACGTAACAACAAGGAAACAAACTGCAGGAAAACCCAAAGCAGAGCCAGACCCTGATCCACTAGCCTCTGAGCTCACGGCAGCTGCAGCTGCAATGGGGGGTCGGTAAGTTTGCTAGCCACTTTATTGATTGTTATTACATGGCTTGGTTTAATTCTAATGTAGAATACGGTCTGTTATTTTCTTGATAACAGACCGTTGCCATGCATAACAGAGCGTTACCATGGAAGCAGTTTTGTTCACTCTGGAGGACAGTTATCAATCAATCAATCCGCTGAAAGAAGTCGGATCATTTATCAGCTGTGGCAAAAAGTGGGGAAACGTGGAGCAACTTCTGTCCTCCAATTCAAGCAATGACAGCAGATCTGGTGAGCATCTATCGCTACATCTTTATATACGGTATATGATCTCTACATCTTCATATACGATCTGTATTACAGAAATTCAGGTGTTTAAGTATGAAAAGCTGCAGTCTGTGCTGAGAAGAGCTCAGCTCTGTGCTAACAGCCACCATGACCTGTGAGTAGCAGAATAACTTTGACTTCAACTTTCAAGTTGATTTGATTCTCAGTAATTTCTAATGTGCAGTAAATCTAATACCACCATGTAAAACAGTTCAGCATTGAAAAGATTACTTAGATAAAAGTACCCAAGTATTATCAGCTAAATGTCCTTTAAGTACACAGAGCAGTAAAATGTTCCCTGTGGGTGTGGTACTATAATCTATATACTTACTGATGCCTTCAGGTGTAAGCTGCATTTTACTGTTTTAAACCATTTTATATGAAGCTGAAATTATTATTTTCATTATTGATCAATCTGCTGATTATTATATTGGTTAATCAATGAATTAGTCTGTCTGTTGAAAGACAGGAATGTGAGAAATGTCCGTCACAATGTGGCGTCTTCAGTCAAAACTTCAAATCCCCAAATTATCTCTTACTGTTATTTAAAAGAAGTAAACACCACTGCTGATGTTGGACCTGTTAGTTATTGTTTAGTTAACCCTAATTTTCTTGTTTAACAATCGAATAGTGTGGACTTCACCGGAAAACAGCAAATAAACTTAGGTATTGGTTAATACAACTTTCAGCTGTGACTTTCTGTCACAGCTACTGTAGTCATATTCACTGTGTTCCTTCGGAAGGAATCATTGCACATGGTTGAGCACTTGTAATGACATTTCGAACATGTTTAGAGGCTAAAAACACGTTTAAAACTTTCCCTGTTTAAGATGAAAAATCAATAAATCATTTACCAGTTTATGAGGTCCATGGAGTTCAAAGTACTGCAGTAAATCCTCCATTTTTAAGATGAGATAATACTTTATTGATCTCCTCAGGTGTTGTAGCAGCACGAAGACAGAAGGAAATACAGCGTGCATGTTTCTAGTGTTTATAATGTCTCATAAAGTGAGATATTTTGATAAGGGAGATTAAAGGTCAAAATCAATCTCTCCAGTTAGTTCAACAAGTAACGTTATCTGTCCAAAACTCTTAATCACCTTGATACCGAGTTCACTCTCACCAAACTGGTCTTATAACTTCATGACAGGTCCAAAATGTTCCACTTTAGTTGAGGTCAAGGAAAACTATATTTACGACACAATTACAATGGTCTCATGACAGCTAATGTAAAACACAACCACTTCATTACAGTTGTGGGCCTGCCGTGGTATATTTATGACAGGGTAGCCTAATGCCAAGTTGTCAAAACACAAACATGTCAAACAATGCTAACTTAGCATTAAAAGGGTCGTAATTTACCAAATGACACATAAAGCTATAGCGTGTAGTTCCTCAGTAACTACCTACATTTTTGTGTACCTTATTGTCCTTGCATCTCGGTGCTTGGGCCCTAATTATTATTTCACATTTTCTTTTCCTGAAGGGCCCCTGACAGCTGAGGGGCCCTCAGCAGCCACTAAGTTTCCTCCCACCCTTGGCTGGCTCTGGTCCATCTAGAAAGGGTTTTGAAGCCTCTTACTATCGGCTATTAATGGCAGAAATTCTGAAGAATATCTGCAAGCATCAACTAGATAATTTGAATCAGCCAATCATAAGATCATGAATAAAATAAATAAAAAATAAATAATTGATTTCATACAGATTTGTGTCTTCTACCGGAGCAGAAACATTCGTTTCACATCCTCAGAGCTCGGGGTCGGTCTACCTCGGATTGTCTTTAGACATTATCTCTGATAATCTAAATCACTCAATCAATCAATCAATCAATCAATCAATCAATGGGATTTTTACTTCCAGAACCACACTGTTGAGCTCTATTATGAATTATTCTTATGTCTCTTTTTTACAATATAGATAGTGATGATAGTTAACATTTATAAGTATTGCGACAAACCTCTCTTATGTAGTGAATTGTCTCACTCTGATGCACAAAAGGTGTCTGGAAGAAAGAAAATAAGAAATCATATGAATGTAATGTTATTAGTTATGGCAAATACATTTTCCTCATGCATTTATGTCTGATATCACCTCCTGATAGTATCATTTAAAGTATTTCCAGTCAAAGTCAACTCCTCAACTCCTAGTCTTTGTCATGCCCCAACATTTGCATAGGCTACATCACTGACCTGAGATCAGCTAGTCTTCTTAAGCTAGGTCACGCAGATCTCAGAAATGATATACATTGTTCGTCCGCTATTTAATTACTGAATTCACTTCTGAGACTTTTTTATGCGAGAAATCAACTATGTAGAGGTCAAATATGGGTCGTTTTACGAAAATTGATGGCTAATTGCAAATGTTGTCCGACTGTGTGTCGCGGTTCAGCAGGAGCTCAGCAGGAGCTCAGCAGGCTAACGTGACAGCGACTTCATAGACTCCGGCTCGCTGTGAGCTAGCTGGATCTCTGTCACGAAGGGAAGCCCGCGGCGCTCCATACCTGGGCAAAGTCACCGTTTCTGGGTAAATCATCAGTAACTCAGGGTGTGTGTGCTGTGCGCCGGGCAGCTCTGTCTGTGTATGTGCAACCAATCAGCGCGCAGTACATCTAAATATTCATGAGCATACCTTATATGGCAGAAAATCTCTCATTCATTCTAAAGCCAATTCAGTGTTGCTTTGGGGAGCGTAGAACAGCACCCGGGCCATTTTCAGCCCAACCAATGTTACATACCCTATTAGGAGACCTTAAGGTACAGTGTGAAATACCCAAGCCCCCAGGAAGAGCGCCATGTCTAAAAGCCACCATAGGCTTAGTGGATAACGGTGGTACTGCACCCCATGGCCCAGAAAGACTTTTCACATAGACTTTGCATGGCGAAAGAAACTTCTATATTTCAGCGGATAATTTTTTTGGGGGTACATCAACTTACCAGCCCAAACACTTAAAAGGTCCTTGTTTAAAATGTCACGTTTTTAACATTTTTAACATTCAGTAGTAGCCGAATCCAGAGTTATTAAACTAGGTATGACGAACGCGCATAATGGACGCAAGCAGACCCGCAGGATTGTGCCCACCCGCTCACATGACTGTTCTCCCGAGGTCCTGTAGCTGTAATAATGGATATAGCTAATGGTTGTAATTCACCATGTGTTCTATTAATACGTCCATGGTATTATCATATGATACACCCAAGGGATGTATGGATGCTGTAAAGCCTGTAACGTGGATGTAACGTCATGTATGAAGCGTTTCCCAAACTGGCGGGGCTATTGGCTAGCTAGCATGGATGTATTAAGAGAATGGTAATACTATACATAGATATGCCTACATAACGTTACTACAGACATAGCTAGTGATTACATGGCCTTGGTTCCCTCTTATGATACATCCGAGGGCTGTATGCTGGATGAGGGATGAAGCCATGGATGAGCTCTGTTCACGAAAATGCAGGCTAACCTTAGTAGCTAGCGCTAGCTAGTAGCTAGCTAGTAGCACAACATAATTATTACATCTCCTTGGTTGTCTAAATACATCCATCATTTATTTGGATAAGCATGTAAAGATCAGGAACAACGAAAACACAATGTTTAACGTTAGTGAATATTTTAGACAATGAAAACGGCGAGTTCATGAGTTCACTTGTAAGAGACACGAGAGATAAGCTCATGAACGTGCATGTTGCTACGACAACACAAACAAACTGTTGCTGGTGTGCATGTCCATCGTGACGTCATGGGCCAGTCAACGCGGAAGATCGAGCTCCATGTTTGCTTTATGTGCTTTTGAGCACTCTCATTGGAATGAACGGGGCTTCCTGCCGAACACTGGACCCAGTTCTCTTCATACATCCATGGAAATACCCTATATAATCATTCTGTCACCACTTTAATGCTTAAAGCTGCAGATGTCAGATAGGAATGTTAGTTTAAGGGTGTTGTGGTTTCTGCTAAAGAAGCTGTGTGCATCTCATTGAGGAAGTGGTTAAAAGAACTCTGGGTGAACTCTGATGCACAAAAGGTTAAGCTTACATCTTTAAAGATAGAATTAGCCTTATATGGTAGAAAGAAGCATTATGAACCAGACAGCTGGTAGAGAAACAGGAAGTGTGTGAAAGGTCTAAGCGTGTAACACTCAGAGGAGGAGTTATATATTTTGATGGCCACAGGCAGGACAACCTCCTGTGGCGCTTGGTGGTGCATTGTGGGTGTCTGAGTCTGTCAATACAGGTTCTCCTCAGACTGACCAGTAGTAGTTCAGCATAGTTCTAGTCATACTTTTTTCCCTCATGGCCAAAGCCAATTCGGACTTTGAAACATTTCTAAATGGTTTCAGTGAAACAAATTATAAGAAATATCTTTTAAGAAGATTCTACTGGTTACAGTGCCACATCTTGAGTGCCAGTAGCATTTGATTGGGAAGTTTGGGAAGTGAGGGAGGAGTTCTCTTTAGAAGACTTTATTGATCACCTGAGACGAACTTCAGGTGTTGCAGCAAATACAAGTAACACACACACAGACACACAAACACACACATACACAGACACACAAACACACACATACACAGACACACACACACAGAGAGACACAAACACACACACACACACACACACACACACACACACAGACACACACACACACACACACACACACACACACACACACACACACACACACACACACACACACACACAGACACACAGAGACACACACACACACACACACACACACACACACACACACACAGACACGGAAACACACACACACACACACACAGACACACAAACACAGACACACACACAGAGAGACACAAACACACACACACACACAGACACACACAGACACACAAACACACACACACAAACACACAAACACACACATACACAGACACACACACACAGAGACACAAACACACACACACACAGACACACAAACACACACATACACACACACACACACACACACACACACACACACAGACACACAGAGAGACACAAACACACACACACACACACACACACACAGAGACACACACACACACACACACACACACACACACTCGGAGAGACACAAACACACACACACACACACACACACACACACACACACACACACACACAAACACACAAACACACACATACACAGACACACACACAGAGAGACACAAACACACACACACAGACACACAAACACACACATACACACACACACACACACACACACACACACACACAGACACACAGAGAGACACACACACACACACACACACACACACACACACACACACACACACACACACACTCGGAGAGACACACACACACACACACAAACACACACACACAATTGTATTATCCTCAGTTTGTGCCTCTCATGCAGAAGTTGTAGTTCATTTTTAGCTTTCCCTCTTATAATTACAATTACAATTTTTTACAAATTAAATGTAAAACTGCAGCTTCACAAATTTGGTTTCTAAAGAGACGGATTTCTTCTGCAACTGAAAATAGTCCGTTTAATACAAGATAGATATTCTCCACATGACGTGTGAAAATAAGTCAATACATGAAATAAGCTTAATCACGGGCGTCAGTTTGGTTTGAAATGTGACAGAAACGCACTTCTGGAAACGCAACAAAGTGCATTTCCAGAAGTGTTGGGTACCATGACGCATTCATTTTGTTTCTCTTTCGCGCAGGTCATGTTTTGAAAGACGCTGTCCTGTAGCTTTCTAATGTAAATGAATAAAAAAGGTAAACATTTACAGGTATATGTAACATTAGCCCCCAATGTTACAGTTGTTGTGAACAGAGGAGCGTGTAGCCAGCGCAGCAGCAGAACAGCTGTGTCTGTGCCTGCCCTGTGGGGTTAGAGGTTGTTGTGGATTTGTTGGCATCTGTCGCTCAAGAATTATGTGTTATGAACTTTACTTTTTTTTTTTAACTAAATTGAGCTAAAGGTTTTCAAAAAAAGTGGTGGGTACAAAATGACTCATGACGAAATTTGATAGGTACGCAAGATTATTATTATTCTTCTCTGCCT
>NW_027595633.1:20000-30835 GCF_031162955.1 Sander vitreus | reverse complement strand
CGCCTCCAGTAAGGCCTAATCCCCCAGTCAGCTCTCAACCTGGGACTTCAAGGTCAGGACAGACGTTTCGGTTATTGAGGAATGTAAGTTAGTGTAAGCACAGATCATGAGGATATGTTTAAGTAAAGAAAGGTAAAGGAACTATCTGTACAATGAACAGTGAAATAGGCGTCACTTTTACTTGATAGGTATAATATGTAGTAATTTCTGGTAATTGCTTTGTTTGTTTGGGCCAAAACTACATGGGGAAAGTATATTCCATAGTGATTTTTATATTACTTATATAGTAAATAATTATGGTCCAAATCCACAGACTACATTTAATTACTGAGGCGCCTTGTGGAATTTCAGATTCATGTCATCTGTAAATCAAATACTGTGCAAATAAGGCTAAAGATGCCAACTGATCCTGAAAGAACTTTGAAGTATGCATTACAGAGACATTGACCCCAATATTTACTGTCACGTGAACACCACTTAAGATAGATGTTAGAGCTATTTGTTACACCTCCTTTAGTGTACTCACCGATATCTAAAATATATGCATTTTCACCAATGATTAGTATTGTAGCTATCAATATGATGATATGTTTTCTATGACTATCAAGTATCACTCCATGCACCATGTGTTGCTACTTACTACATGTGTATCTATTAATTAATGGGTAACTACCCTCAAATAAGTTGCTAGTGAGAAATCAATAATGAAGAATGTATGTTGTTATAGTCCATGGCTGGCAATGTCTATTTTGCTGATGTTGAAATGGTTAAATGACAAAATATTTACACATACATATGTTTCTTTTAGGCAATATGATCATGGGAGAAGAAAAAGGAGGGCTGCCAAAGCTAAATTAAACAGGGAGGTGCAGAAACTACAGGATTAGTTGAAGTCAAACAGTGAGCAGAAAAATACAGAGCGGCTCTAATGATTGAAGCAGGACCATCCATTGCCAAGATCCAATAAGATGTCAGTAAGTTGCTTAAGCAAATCTCAGGCACCTCCAGTTTGTGGTGTTGTTCACATGTTTATTTTTAATCATTCCTCATCATCCTGTTAATCCTTTATCAAAAAGATAAATGAAAATATATATTATACAACACTCCTGTGGTCCTGAGTATTTATTTGTCACATTGATGTCATGTTCTACAATCAAGAGAAATCTAGCCATTCTACCCTGTAGGGTTGTTTGTCAGGTAGGGCCTTGATGTTCTGAAAAACACATACACATTACATTCATATAAATTACCCCTTTTTTATTTTATTTAAAAAAAACGCAAACCTATTTTTTCTTTTCTTTTCTTTTTTTTTCAACTCACCTGTGAATAGGGCCCCTAAACTGGCGCTCTTCAGCTTTCTCCTGTAGTACTCTGGCACTAAACTGGTGCTCTTCAGAATTTTCCTGTAGCAATCAGACAACACACACACAGAGACAGAGAATAATAAATGAGTATAGTTAGAACACACATTTGACTAAAATAAATTATAAAAACAAGTAAGGATGCATGTACAAACATCAACAACAAAAAAAACACATACCTGTTTTCAGATCCCGAGAGTACAGTATCTAATTCAGAAATATGATTCACTTTCCTCTTTCTTTTTAAGTTTTTATTTTTATTTAAATTCTTCACAACATCTAGTATAGACCCTTTAAAAGAAAGAAAAAATACATCAAGTCAACTATATAACATAAAAATCACATTATACTGAAATATGGGTATAAATGATTTACCGTGTGACTGTATAATGACTCCATCAGCAGCAACAGCTGGCATATCCGGTGAAGAAACCCCTATTAATAGAATCTTATAAACAAACATGGTACAAAATTATTTTTGTTTTTTTTGTTTTTACTCTTGAATGAATGTAACAGAGAATGTTTAAGTAAGACATTTGATTTTAAATTTACTCACCAGGGCTAGCCATGACTGAAGAGTTGTTCAAGTAAATCCCTGCTCCAACAAAGATTTAAGTAAAAATGTTCTTTGCACTCTAGTACTGGCAGAGACCCCCAAAAAGTGAACGACCTTTACAAAATCCAAAACCCCCTTTTAAACCCATACAAAGACACACCCATTAGTAGAGTGTGACAAGTTTAACTAGTTTTTAACTCAACCTCTGTTTCCGGCTTCATGGACACACCTAAAGATTTAAGTAAAAAGGTTCTTTGGTACTGACGTTGCTCTTTTAGTGATGAAAAAATAAAAAAATAAACTAAACTAAAATAATAGGAAAAAAACAATACTCTAACTAGCAAAGCATACAAGCAAGCACTCTAGTACTGGCAGAGACCCCCAAAAAGTGAACTACCTTTATAAAATCCAAAACCCCCTTTTAAACCCGTACAAAGACACACCCATTAGTAGAGTGTGACAAGTTTAAGTAGTTTTTAACTCAACCTCTGTTTCCGGCTTCATGGACACACCCAATTCCTGTTTCTGATTTCCGGTTCCCGGATATAACGGTTTTCTGATTTCCTGTTTCTGATTTCCGTTTCCAGCTTCATAGACACACACACTTCCTGTTTTTAATTCCTGTTTTTCAGGTTTACTACTTCTGTTTCTGGTTTCGTAGACACGCCCACTTCCTGTATTACTTCCGGTTCCGGCTTCATAGACACGCCCGCTTCCGTCTGCAATTTTAGGTGCAGTATATAACTACTGACTTTCATAAAAAAAAAAAACATAAAACTGGAGCGGTCCAATGTGTTCCTGGGGGGAGTGGAACTTGACATTGTAGAGGAGTTCAAGTACCTCGGTGTGTCACACTGGACCCAACACTTTCATTTAAAAAACACATCAAACCTACAGCGAATAGAATCAAATTCAATTTACTAAATTTTTAACAAATCAGACCATCAATGACAACTACTTCTGCTAAAATGTTCCTACATTCAATGATATTTTCACATATAGATTACTGCATCACAACCTGGTCACAAAACCCATAGAAATGTTATTCAAAAAATCTATAAAAATACTTGATCAAAAACCTTTGTCATTCCATCAGTGTAATATTTTGGGAAAATACAATATGCTCAGCTTGGAAAATTGTATTCATTTTAAAAATAGTTGTTTAATTTATAAAGTTTTTCATGGACTGGCCCCACCTTCACTTTCTACATACATTAAACCAAGGTCTGACAGAGGTTGTTGTACCAGAGCTTCATTTAAAGGAGATATAGAGATCCCGCAAAGAAAAACTACCTTTGGACAAACTGTTCTGTCTATCAGGGGAGGTCATTTTTGGAACAGCATCCCAACAAACATTAGAGAATGTCCAACTTACTGCACATTTAAAAAGCATCTTAAACAACTTCTTAAAAGTTCCCAGTTATGTCATCATTTTGTCAAATCAATTTATTGATGTAATGTAATCTGCCTGAATGTGAGCTAATGTTTTTCTTGCTTGATATTGTATATTGTCATATTCTTTTGTGTTGTATTATCTTGTATGTTGTTGTCTTCCTGCCTCGGGACTACAAGTGAAAATTAGCATTTATGCTATAACCTGGGTCATTTACAGTCTGTACAGTAATGTTAGATTGTTCATTCATGTGCACTGTCCCAAATAAATAAATAAATAAAATAAATAAATAAATATAATGAATCTGGAACTTTTTCAGCGTCAAAACATGCATCAAACATGCTTAAAAAGTCACGGACGCAATTTCCCCTCGTATCCGTACACTCACTATACAAGGTGAGTGTGAGTGAGTGTACGTATACGAGGGGAAATTGCGTCCGTGACTTTTTAAGCATGTCTTAACTCTGAAAAAGAATCTTAGTTCCAGATTCATCACATAATCATATTTCTTCCCATCTAGGTCCCCTCTCATCTGATATTACAGTGTTTTAGAAATCTAGGAATTATCTTTGGCAAACACCTCAACTTTGATTAGCATATTAATTCAGTTGTCTAGACCTGTTTCTTCCAGTCAAGAAAAATTTCAAAAGTGAATAATTTTTATCTGCCAAAAATGTACAAACAGTCAAACATGCATTCCTTTCATCCTGTTTAGATTGCTCCAATGCACTTGTATCATGCCTCTCACAATAAAACTTAAATAAACTATATAATTTATAATCTCATTCAAAATGCCGCAGCCAGACTCATAACCAGGTCCAACAGGAGAGAACACACAACACCCATTTTAAAATCACTTAATCGGCTCCCAGTCCGTTTTATGTTAGATTTTAAGGCTCATATGGGGATAGCTCCAAAATATGTAACTGAACTTCTTACCCCATACAAGCCTAAACGTAACCTTAGATCATCTAGTAGGTCAACACATTCTCACTCCCAGCGTGTCAATAAGTGACGTTTGGTCAGGTGTCTTTACCGCTTGTTACTGACGCATAAAAAGTCTCATTTTGCATCTAGCCCTTTGGGGTAATTTTTTGATATGCTAGGTCGGGACTCTTGGTGTCACTTTTGAGGCTCTGGGTCGGGATGGACGTTTAACTGACATGCAGCACAAGAACGGGACAGTTAGGTTTAGGAAAAGATTGTGGGTGGGGTTACAAAATGTACGTTGCAGTGACAAGCAGGACAACAACATGGGTGAAAGTCCTGTGTTGTTTTTCCATCCGCCACTCCAACCTGCTTCCTTATGCAGATTTGTGGTCTTTCATACTACACGCTATGGTTGTGGCCCTTACTACTACGTCATCTTACAGCGCCACGGTCAAGGTCGAGCTAATGCTCTGCCTGAAGCGTTCCATACAGACGCTATAAACTGTGATTTTTGTATCAGTATCTGACGCTGAGAGACACTGGCCAAGCATCCGTTTTGAGCAATCAATTGCCCACGAAAATACTCCCTTCATATCCCGATCACGTGACTGCCCCCTCAAAAACATTCTGTCCCGAGAGAAAGACTCCCGAAAAAGAGACGTTGTCCGTCGCTGTCTGGAGGATAACTAGCCAGTTGATATTGCATGTGTGTGTTTGGTTAATCGCGGTCAAATCACAAATTTAGGCTACACTATATATGTATTACCTGCAGGCTTAGGCAATTTCATTACGTAATTCCTAACGGAGATCTCCCCCTCCCATTGATTTCTATGCTCTATTCTGCCCCTATCACGTTACCAACAGTGAAATTGACTCCCTTACCACGAGAATACCGTGACCCACGGGAGTCCCGAAAAATTGTCACCCTCTAGTCACTCTTGATCATTCCCTGGTCAAATCTGAAAATTAAAGGTGATCAGGCCTTTACTGTTTGGTCCCCTAAGTTGTGGCCAACACACTTCTTCATGTCTTCTTTTAAGTCTCTTTTAAAAACTCACAATATCAGACTTGGTTTTTATTGATTTAAATATTTGCTTATTTGGATCTCATTTTGTTTTTGCTTTTTCTTATATTATCTGTGTGCTGATTGTCTTTTTAAATGAATGTGAAGCACTCTGTAACTTGTTTTTGAAAAGCGCTTTATAATTAAAGGTATTATTATTATTATTATTATTATGTGTGTATGCATGTGTTTTTCTGTGCATATTTGTACACTTCGCTGATGTGCTGCGGCCATTGATTCATTGTCCTTCTGCAGCCGACTAGATCAGGCTGTCTGCCAGCTCCATTGTGTCCCGACAACACCCTTGTCTCCTGCTGATAATTATCTGCACGACTGCTCTCGTCTGAATGGGAAAGACAAAGAGCAAGTTTGTTAAAGAGCCTGAAAACTTCGTTTGGGAGTAAGGAGGGGGGAAAAGAGAGCGACAGTCAGCTGAGTGGGGAGCTGGTTCAGGGGAGGGGCAGGCGGCAGAGCAGAAAGACGAAAGGAGAGGAAGGAGAAATGATGATGATGAGTGTGGATAGGCAGGGAGAATTGAATCTTTTAATCTCCCAAAGTGGGAAGAAAGCGACCTGAGGCATTTGTGATTGGATTTCCTTTAAGTCCACAAGTAGGTCAATAGAGCTAGCATTGCTCATTAGCAAAGAGGGAGGAGAGCGAGAGGAAAGTTTTGTGTCGATACAGTGAGCATCATTCATTTGCCCTTTCCTCAGAAGACAAGGAGGAGAGAGAGGAGCAGAGAGAGTGTTATGGGAAGTTTGTCTGTGTGGCTTTTTGTTGACTGTCTGAAAAGGGTGGAGGAGAGGTTAGAACAGGCAGCAAATATAATATGGAAAAGTAGGGAAAACTTGCAAAAGGGCATTCACACTCAATATCAATCACAAGGTTTGCAGAGGAAATAGACATTTCTCACTGTTGAAACCAGTGTTGTAGTTAAGACCACCTAAACTGAGGCCAAGTCATCACCAGTGTTAGTGTAGTACTTGAGATTGGCCTTGGTCTCAAGACCACTTTTTGAAACTGTAGGGATTTCACTAAATTGCCTGTGTATCGTCTGATTTATGTGTTAACATCATTACTGTGATTGGATGTAAAACAGCCTGCTTCAAATGCTAAAATACCTTTTATTAATTTCTAGTTTGAAATGTGTTACTGTTAACGCCAGTAACTGACACAGCTGGGACTACCTACAATTTTTATCGGCACTTAGTAAGGAAGCATAAAGAAAAGTGCCAAGTTTAAGTGACGCTAGCGAATCTAGCTAGCTAACGTTATCAGTCTGCCTCTGTACCAAAACTATCCCAAAATATCTTCACCCCTCACCCAAAGTGATTAAGCAAATATTAGTCTACATCCACGACGTTCTACTTCCGGGATTGCTCCGGTGCTGGAGGATATTCCGAAGGGGGTCTCGCCCTGGGTGTAATTCAATGTAGGACCGCCCCTGACTATGGTTAACTGATCCTCAGATTTCTGCAGGGTGAATCCAGACAGCTAGCTAGACTATCTGTCCAATCTGAGCAGCTTTTGAATGTACACCTTCCACCAAATCCTTCCAGAGTTTTTTTTTTTTTAAGATCATTTTTGGGTCATTTTAGGGCTTCATTATATAGGACAGCTGAAGATATGAAATGGGAATGAGAAGGGGAATGACATGCAGCAAAGGGCCGCAGGTCAGAGTCAAACCCGTGGCCGCTGCAACACTGACTGAGCCCCTTTACACGTGAGCCATCCAGGCGCCCCCTTCTTGAGGTTATTTTGCAGCGTCTTCCTGTGAAGCTTAGTGCCGCCCATGACAATTGTGATTGGTTCAAAGAAATGCCAATAAATCAGAGCACATTTTTCTCCCATTTCGGAATGCTGTGTGGACTAGCCAGACCCTCCTTCGCAGCACTGTGGAGGAAGGTCTGGCAATGTGAGACTACCACCAGAGAACGTTGAGTCTCAAATACCACTTGCTGGCTAACTATACGGCTGATGCAGGGAACCCTCCTCCCCCTCACCAAAGCAAATATTAGCTATACATATTAGATATCTGTGTATACACTGTATGTTTTAGGGATCAGTTTGAGTTGTTTGCCAGTTGATTGGTCTGGTCTTCGTCTTGACTCTGTCTCGCCCTGCCTTGGTTTTGGACTTGACTTAGTCTCAACCCCCCAAAGGTCTCAGTCTCGGTCTACGCTCTGGTCTTCGTAATGACTTGGTCTCGGTTTAGGTGGTCTTGACTACAACACAAGACCAGTGGATCAAGACCGAGACAAGACCAAGACTTTGAGGTGTTGGGACTGAGTCAAGACCAAGACCAGACCAGTGCAAGTCCCGTACTGCATGCCACGATAAAATGTCGAAAATGCTAACCATAGGCACTCCTCCAATTGATCTGGAAGATCCAGATTCCACAAGACCGATCTTGAGTACTACAACACTGATTGAAACCCAGGGGCCTTGTTAATTCAAAGGAAAATTATCTGAGGTCTCATCCAGTCAACGAGAAAATTTATGAATAAAAGTAAGACAGCATGCCAAAGTCTCATATTTATCAGCCTTTAAAATGACTACGACCTACATTGGGGTGTGAATGAAGGCATTGGCCACTGGTGTTGGCATTTGGCTGAGTAATAAACAAGTACTAAAAGGTTGGAGTAATTCTTCCAGCCCAGATTTCTTTCTGCACAATTAGATTGTGCTCTTAAAGCACAATTAGCAATATGGTGCCAAAGGCAAATGGGGAGAGGAAGGAACAAGGTGGCAGAGCTGTGGGAAGCAATAAAAAAGAAACACAAAGGTTGAGTGGAGCACAGTTTGTATGGAAATGTCAGGATGTTTTTAAATTAGCTGTGGCTGGGTTGCTGTTGCTTTCCAAATTGCAAGGGCTTTATCTGAATGTCATTCTAATTGTGTCTTTAGAATTACTAGTTTGACAATATGATGGTGTTAATTACAACACGCTTTAAATTAAATACACAGCTCACGATGGCTATCACAAAAACATGACTGAAGCTGCAAAACCAGTGTTGTGCCTGCAAAAGAACAGAACCATTGTGCGGTTTATTAAAGAGTCATGTCACCTTGCATTCTGGGTATGTTATGGGCTAATCTACTTGCTGAGATAGCAAGTTAGTTAGCATATAACCTGAAATCAAGGGGAAACACCTAGCATGACTCTGTCCTAAGGGAAACATAATATGGCCACCAGCAGCACTACTAGCTAGCTGGAAAGAGTCAGGCTGTGTTATCCGCAGTCTAGGCCAAAAACGTCAGCACTAAAATCGACTATATACTATATATCTTATCAATGTGGTTCCGAAAGTAAAAACCCCATTCATTTTCTCTATGAGGATTTTGATTATTAGCCATGATGTCTAAACCATCCCAGGCAGACTGACCACCACAAGGTTGTGAAATGAAAGTTTCTGCTCCTGTAGAAGCTAGAAGTCTGTGTGAAATCAACCTTGTTTTATTCACTATCTTATGGAGAAATATTACACTACCCCCAATCCTAAACGTAACAGCGATGTCTCTGACTGGTGGAGCTCGCTGTTACCATAGAAATGTTTACCCCACCCGCAAACGGCTAGATCAAGCTGGACCATTGAAGTCTATGACAGTTTCTGTATACAGTCTTGTACTTTGCCTTTTTTGCTGTTTATAAAATGTTCTTTTGCGTCGAATCAAATGTTTTATGGTCACAATTCATCTCGGAGCTGGTTGGCTTGGTTCCAGGCTTAAAACTTTATATACGCATTTAATGAAACATCAATGGAGATATTGAACAGGAAGAATCGCTTCCAGAAACAGAGTCGTTAAAAAAGTGGGCGGTCACTGCTCTATACCAGTTCTGTCTGGTCCAAGCATTTTAAGCATCGAACAGCAGAGAATATATCAGAAGTTTAATGAGTAAAATAATAAAATAATAATAAAACCATAAACTATGTAGTACATTGTAGTAATGTAGTAGACTAGTAGTGTTTTATTTGGCATTACTTTGCATTTATGCACATATAGAGAGGCAAGGTCCCTCCCCCTCTGGTGGACCACCATAGGACCTTTTTTTTAAGAAATATGTACTCTAACGTATGAGCGAGAGACAAATCGTTTTTGGATCCCGTTTGAATTGATAAAATAGATAGAATTTTGCTCAGTTAAAAAATGTGCAAATTACAAACGAACAAGTTTTTGTAGCTAGTGACCAAACTTGAAATTTAGCATACCTCGACCAACGTAACTGCTACCAATGCAAAACTTGAGATTCTTGTTTGTCATGCCAGGATCAGCCTCTAGGGTGCGCTATAACCAAGTTAGACGTATTTTAGCCCATTACTCAATAAATGTAAATGGGGAAATCTGCTAATACAATTCACTACAGACCTTACAGCTCACGCGTTGCGATATTTCCTGACGCTTGCCTGGCAGCTGTTGCGCTTTGGGTTCGGCTTTCGCGGACTCTCTCGAGGATCCGTCATAACTGTCTGAACTTCTAGTTCCCTTTGGGTTTCACATTTGTATTGTTCTTAAAGGAGAACACAGGACAAGTGATTTACAGAGCAGATATGTATGCTGTAGCAGAACCCAAATGCAATAAAATTCCAGTTAAACTTTGAAGAAGATAAACTGAGCAGCGAGAAAAGGGAATATGACTGTTGTTGTTGTGATGGAATTAATGTTGTGAAAAAGCACATTTTACAAAATTTACAATGTGACTTAATGTATAGCAAGCTACAGGTAATCCCCCCCCCCACAATGTGTTTTTTTTATCTTGCCTTGTAGATCAACTCAGCCGGAGCCACCATGCTACAGAATGAGCCACATCATGATATAAGTTACTCTAAAAATAAGTTTGATCATTGTGACAATATCAATACAACTTCTCAAGCATACTGCCATTGATTTAAGAGTCTTGCATTTGCTTCTAGTTTTAATTAGACTAAAATACTTCTTTTTTTTAAAGACTATTATTTGGGTATTTTAAGCCTTTATTCAACAGGACAGCTTGAGATGTACAGTAAAACGGGAGAGAGGGGGAATGCATGCAGCAAAAGGCTGCATGTCGGGATCAAACCTGCAAACTCTGCAACAAGGAGTGGTACTTTGCACATGGGCCGCATGCTCAACTAGGTGAGCTACCCAGGCACTGAGACTAAAACACTTAATAATAATTTAAAGTAAAATCCCCTCTTACAAAATAAAATTGTGATGTGAAAGAGAGAGTTTTGATGAAAAGCTGTTTAGCTGAAGGCAAAATTGTTGCCAACATGTTGTTGTTTCTTCCTTTCTTCCAAGACATGCAACTCAAGTGAACTAGAACTTATTATTGCTGCATGTGTCTCTACACTCCTTCCATTTTTGCTCAATGCAATATGTAAACCTGTCTTTGTTCAAATGTTTTGGATATCGCTAACTAGTTTGGCTTAAAGGAAGTACATTGCTGCCACAAAGCCTGACATAATGATGCGTGATGTCCCTCCCCTTCCACTATCTAGGGCAGTGGAGATGGGTCTGGCTATGCATCGCTAATCGCTGACTTGCTACAAA
>NW_027595633.1:0-15000 GCF_031162955.1 Sander vitreus | reverse complement strand
TTGTAAGGGGAGTAATTTCAGGGATCCCGTTAACAGTTTGGACATGTAGCTGCAGTGTGTAAGGGGAAACAAAGATGCAGTAAGTGCAGTGGAGAGCATGAGTATGGGAAGTGTGATAAGGATGCCAAGTTGACATGTAGTAATTGTGGGGGGGAACACAGTTCAGCCTACGGAGGATGTGAAGTAAACAAGAGAATGTAGGAAGTACAGCGTATCAAAGTCACTCAAGGGCTATCCTATGTGGAAGCAACAAAGAATGTTAAAAGGGCAGTGATAGGTCCAGCCTCAGTTGTCAAAGAGGGGAGACAGTGCACAAATTGTAACAAAATTGAAGAGGAAACTTTGATTGTGTCTAAAAATAACTTGGCTGAGATCGTCAGATCAGAGAGGATTAAAATTATAGTCAAATCTGCTGAGAAATGTTTGGGTGTGAAAGAGTTGATGTGGGAATCAGTCAGAGACACTTTAAATGAAGAGGTACAACAATCGCAAGTATGGGTTGGCTTAGGTTAATGGTCTTTATTATATTGCAATGGAATGCCAGGAGCTTAATAGCAAATGGGCAGGAATTTAAAAATGATGTTGATAATCTCAGTGTTAAACCCAATATTATTTGTATTCAGGAAACTTGGTTGATTCCCAAACTGGATTTTATTACTAAAGGATATTCATCAATAAGGAGAGCTAGAGAAACTGGAAAAGGTGGGCTAGTTATAATATTCATAGAAAAATGTATTCATTATAGAGAAATTAAAAGAGGGAATGATCTAGAATACACTGTAATAGAGGTCTGGTCAAATGAAGGCAATATAGAAATAATACATTTTATAATCCATGTAGGCAATTAGAATTAAGTCAATTGTCAGAAATTTGGAAGGATACAAAAGGGAGATTTGTATGATGTGGTGACTTTAACGCACATAGCACATTGTGGGGAGATAAGAATGATGTTAATGGGGATGTGATTCTAGAATGTATGGATGAGGAAGAGTTAGTTTGTCTTAATGATGGTTCGGGTACTAGAATGGATGTTGTTAGGGGAACTGAATCAGCAATAGATCTCACTTTTGCTACAGTAACATTAGTAGACAAATGTGGGTGGGAGCTATTGAAGGACAACGCTATAGGTAGTGATCACTACCCTATTGCAATTCAGGTAGGAATGGAAGTTGCAATTGAGCATGAAGTCAAAAATGAGAGATGGATTTTAGAGAAAGCAGATTGGAACAAATTTAGAGAGATTAGTGATGAAATGCTGTCAGTTATAGATGTAAATAAAGATATTGAAAGTCCATGTAAAGATATTAGTGTTGGCCTAATCAGTGCTGCAAGTGTAGCCATTCCTAGATCCAAACCCAAGAATCTAAGGAAAATAGTACCATTGTAGTACCACCATTGTGGTCTAATGAATGCAAAAAAGCAATTAAAGATAGGAACAAAGCTTTTAGACTTTTTGAAAAGAACACACAATTTCCAAAACCTAATTGACTTTAAGAAATCTCAAGCAGTTGTAAAGAGAAGTATAAGGGATGCTAAGAATGGCTGTTGGAGAAGGTTCTGTGACTCAATAGGAAGAACTACTCCAGTAGAAAGAGTTTGGGGCATGATAAAGAAAATGAAAGGGAGTGGAAAAGAGTATGGTTATCCTGGGTTGATTGATGGTCAAAATATAATCACTGATGGTATTGGCAAAGCAGAGATAATGGCAAAGACATTGAGTAAGGTACATAGTACTGAAAATCTTAGTCAACAGGAAAAGAGGGCAAGGACAGAAACTGTTGAAAATTATCGACATGAATTTGAAAATGTAGATGTGATAGGAGGGGTGTTGAATGACGTATTCACAATAACTGAACTCAATAATGCACTGACAAAGTAAGGAAAATCTTCTCCGGGGGGGATGGGATTTGTTACTCTATGTTTGAGAACCTAACTGATAAAGGAAAGGAAGTGTTATTGTGTCTTTACAGTAAGGTCTGGACAGAGGGAATAATTCCAAGAGGATGGAAATAATCTATAATTATCCCTATTAAAAAACCTGAAAAAGATCCACAGATTCCTAACAACTACAGACCAATAGCACTTACATCCCAAATGGGGAAAACAATGGAAAGAATAATAAATGACAGGCTTATATATACAGTTGAGACTAAAGGATTGATACAAAATTATCAGTGGTTTTAGAAGAGGCAGAGGTACCATGGATCCTTTAGTATATTTAGAGGATGCCATAAGACGAGCTCAAGTAAATAAGGAATCAGTTGTGGCTGTCTTTTTTGATATTGAGAAAGCATACGATATGATGTGGAAGGAAGGCCTTTTGATTAGGTTAAATCATATGGGATTTAGGGGTAGAGTATTCACTTGGGTTAAGGAATTCTTGTCAGATAGAACAATAATGGTGAAGATAAATGGGGTGACAAGTGAGCGGTATCAGGTAGAAAATGGTATTCCACAAGGGAGTATTATCAGTCCTTTTTTGTTCTCCATTATGATAAATGAAGTTTTTAAGGAAGTGGAGAATCTTGTGGATGTGGCATTGTTTGCAGATGATGGTGTTTTATGGAAAAGAGGGATAAATGTTGAATTTGTGGTGAATAAGATACAGCAAGCAGTTGATGTAGTGGATAAATGGTCCATTAGATGGGGTTTTAGGATCTCAATTGATAAAACCAAAACAATGTTTTTCTCAAGAAAGAAAATAACTAAGGATATAAAAGTTAAATTGCCTGCTAATGAATTAGAAAGGGTTGAGTCCTTTAAATATCTGGGCATATGGTTGGATCAAAGATTAACATGGGCAGTGCATATACAAAAAATACTTGATAAATGCAAGACAATTCTAAATGTAATGAGGTGTCTATGTGGAGTGGAGTGGGGAGCAAGTAAACCTGCACTAAGAACTATTTACACAGGATTGATCAGGTCTGTATTAGATTATGGAAGCATAATATATGGGTCTGCAGCTAAAACATTACTGAATAAGTTGGATGTGATCCAAAATCTATATAATAAAGCGTTAAGATTGTGCTGTGGTGCTGCCAAAACTACACCAGTGACAGCTATCCAGGTGGAGATGGGAGAAATGCCTCTCCACCTTAGAAGAGATCAGCTAGCCCTTGTGTATTGGGCAAACTTGAGGGGTCATAATGATTTAAAAATAAGCCCTATTGTACCTTTCCCAGCTGCTCCACCATGGGTTTTTAAAGAACTGTCCATTGATTTGGGGTTGTTAAAAGATAAGAAAGGAATTGGCATGGACAAATATAGGGTGCAGAACTATTTAACAGAGAGGTATAAAGACGATATAACTATATATACGGATGCTTATATACGGGGGTTGCTTATGTCATCCCAAAATTAAAAGTGAAAATAGGTAAAAGAATCAGTGATACCATGAAGAGTTTACACAGCGGAGTTGGTCACTGTGTGGCTAGCTCTGCTATGGGTGGAAGTCAATAAGCCAAGCAAGGCGGTAATTGCTTCAGACTCCAGTTCAGCTTTGATCAGTATCAAAACTTGTCAGTCAAAATCTAGGCAGGATATTGTATTGAAATAATACAAGTTGCAAATACTCTGTTACAGTCAGGAACCAAGTTAACTCTTGTATGGGTACCAGCTCATATAGGAGTTGTAGGAAATGAGTTAGCAGATAAATGTGCTAAGCAAGCAGCTGGAAATTCCAGCATAGATATAGAGGTTAATTATAGCAAAGCAGAAATTAAAAGTATGGTTAAAACCACAGTTAAAGGAAAATGGCAAACATTATGGGATAATGGGCAGACTGGAAGACAATTCTATAATATCCAGAATAAAGTGGGAAAGAGCAGAAATATGAACAGAAGCAAGGAGGAGGAGGATGTATTTTCAAGAATGAGGTTTGGACACACAAGATTCAATAATATTTTATTAATAATGAAGAAACTTGCTGATGGCAATGGTGAATTCTGTAGTAGTCCAGAGTCTGTAGAGCATGTTATTCTACACTGAAAAAAAGGATTTCTTTGGCCCTGTAATTATTATTTCAATTATCTATATAATTTCTACAAAGAAATACGAATTCAGTGCTTTTACTTTAAAATAGCAGTTTTTCATGTAGTGCATTACTTGGTGATTGTTTGTAATTATGTGTCCTCAGTTTTGTATGTAAATTGAATCCTTCGATCCAAGTAATATTCACTAAACCAGTTCATTGGCTTAATTAGTTGATATTTCCAAGTAAAATGTAATTGAGTGACATCAGTGAATCTGGCAAGCTTCTCTGCATTCAGAGCATGATGTTAAAGCCCCTCCCCACATTTGAGCGGTCTTTCGTCAGACACGTACTATACGTCCATGGTCAACATTTCAACTAGGTTGGCGGACTTTGTTGACTGAGACGGGGAAGAACGTGAATATGGAACCATGAAGGTAAGTTTTAAGCGAAACAAACTTTGTACGTTCCTGTTGGCTCACCTACTTAAGTCAATTTCTCCGCACTGAAAGCAGCGGCGGCGCTAGCAAGTAGTGTATTTTCCTGCTAGCTAGCTAACTAGCTAGCTAACTAACTTTGCTGGCACGAGGTCCTTTTCGCCTGGAAAGGCCACATTACATGAGGTCGAGTTTTTATCAAGATGCTGCTGACTGGAACGAGTGAATTTCATTGTAATATGATATGCGTTTTACAGAAAAAAAGGAAAAGTTGTGCTGCCAGCACTGTTGTCTGCCCTCCCCCACCCTTCTAGCTCCACGCCTCCCGTTAGGTGGCAGCACGCCTGTTTGTCGCTCTGAGAGATTGTTTGAGTGAGTGAGTTTATAAACATTGGCATCACTTTTATGAATTAAATACTCAATTTTAATTCATATTGAACCCCTGTGATTATTCTGGGGCTTATTGGATTAACTGATTAAGTTTTTTGGATGCTTTTTGACTACCTACTACAGGCACAATCAGCTCAACGCAAGCGTGCAGTGCTTTTGATAAACATTGTTATGAATGCCGTAGCTGTGTGCATATCGGGATTTACTTTTCTACTCACTTTATCTGCATTGTATGATCCCTTTCCTGGATTGGCGCAGAGCGAAAAACTTTGATATAAACTCCCATCTGTCTTTGTACTGCTGTGAAGACGGGTAGCTTCGCGGTGGAAGAAGTGGAAATCTGACTCCAGTCGTGGTCTTGGGATAGTATCATCTTGGAATAAGCATTGCTGTTTTCATCTTATCTGGGTTGGATGCAACTTTGGAACGCATTGTTTATCCGTGGAAATTATTTTATTTAGCTTCACTTCCAGCTTCACGGCATTGCGTCACGGGAGGACGCTGCGGAGGCGGTGGAGCAAGTGGTGGATTTACTCTACTCGAAAAAGAGGACTTTTAGAGTTTTTTAAGGGATATTGTCTAAAATCCTTGAATTAAAATGGATTTAAATCCGCGGATATCTTTTGCTGTACTGTATTTGATAGCGCTGTATGTCTCTATCGGAATTTCCCCTTGTTGCCATGGAAACGCGTTGCTCTCATTTCCGGATTGTTCACTCCGGGCGAGGAGCGAAACAAGACATCAGCTGGCTGTGGTCAATCAATCCCAGCCTTTGCTCTTCACTTCTGGCACATTAGAAGTGCAACGTCTAAGCTGTTTTATGGCTCTGCAAAACCATCTGGGGTCTCAAGGAGCAGCCCTTTTAAATTTGGCAGTCATCCACAACCACCAACATTGCAAACTGCCTAAACAGAGACTTTTGCTTATATTGCTGCTATTAACTTCTGGAAATGTCCACCCAAATCCAGGTCCAGAGCAAAATATGTTATATGACACCCCTGAAAGCTTTAAATGCAGAAAGGGCCTGGGATTTTGTCATTTGAATGTTCATAGTCTGGTTGGCAAAATAGATATGGTTCGTATCTGGGCACTTTCAACCAATGCCAATGTTTTTGTTTTAAGTGAAACTTGGCTCAACAAATCTATTTCTGATAAGGATGTAACTGTAGGTGGGTACAACTTATTTAGAACAGACCGACCTAAAAAGGGTGGAGGTGTTGCGATATACGTGAAAGTCATTTATTGTGAATGTAATTGTCTCAAAGTCAATAAGTAGACAATTTGAATTGTTGGCCCTTGACTTAGACGTTTCTAAGAGTCTTCACATCATGATTGTTGGTTGTTATAGACCCCCCTCAGCTGACAGTAGCACTCTTTCGTCTCTGAGGGAGTTTTTAACAAGTCTGAATTATAATGAAATTGTCTTATTAGGAGCTCTTAATTGGAACTGGCTTCTGCCAATATCTGACCATTTTAAATCATTTTGTGATTCTTTTAATTTTTTTCAGATTGTGAATAGCCCTACCAGACCAAACTTAAAACATCCAGAAAAATTATCATTAATTGATCTCATTCTTACAAATGCCCCTCACAAATATTCCTGTGCCTCTGTTTTTGCAAATGATATAAGCGATCATTGTCTTATAGCATCTGTAAGGAACACAAAAATTCCTAAAACAAGGCCATGCATAATTTTTAAGAGGGCAATGAAGCAGTTTTCAATGCAGGGCTTTTTACATGATCTGTATGATTTTGATTGATATTGATGATGTTGAAAATGCTTGGACATTTTTTTATGATGGTTTTACAGACCTGGTAAATAAGCATGCCCCACTCAAAAGTGAAAGGGCAAAATAATGTTTGGTTTAGCAATGACTTGTCTGACCTTCTTCTAGAGCGATATCAAGCCTGGGCTCAAGCTAGAAAGTCAAAGCTCGAGTCTGACTGGTTGAAATTTCTGCATTTACGTAATGTAAAAATGTAACCTTTCTTTAGCCACAAATCAAGTACCAGCCATCTGGAAATCTGCCAATGTTCTCCCCCTTCACAAAGGTGGTGATCCTGCAAACATAAATAACTATAGGCCTATTTCTAAATTGTCAGTATTGGCTAAATTAATGAAATCAGTCATCAGCATGCAATTAAAAGACTAATCAATAAAAATATTCTGAATGAATTCCAATCTGGTTTTAGGAAACAACATAGTACAATAACAGCTGTTTCAAAAGTTGTAAATTATCTGGTCAAAATCTTAGACAATAAACAGCACTTTGCAGCACTGTTTATTGATTTGTCAAAAACTTTTGACACAGTGGACCATAAAATACTTCTTCAAAGACTCACCTCTTTTGGAATACCAGAACAAGCGTGGGATGGTTCAACAGTTATCTATCAGGGAGAACACAATGTGTGCGAGTAGATGGTTTCACTTCTGCCTCCCTAAATATTTCAAAAGGCTCAATCCTTGGGCCGCTTCTTTTTAGCATTTATATAAACAACCTCTGTAATAATATAAATAATAATAATAATAATAAACTATCATTACTATGCTGATGATACTGTTCTCCACTTTAGGTCAAGCAATCACAAATTTACAATCTGCTTTTAACATCTTGCAACATAATTTGGCTACTTTAAAATTGGTTCTAAACTCTAAAAAAACTAAAGTCATGACTTTCACTAAGGGAAAATCATCTAAAAACAATGTCCCAACCATTTGTACACTTTCAGGTACAGAAATTGAAGAAGTGTCACATTACAAATAATGGGCATTATTATTGATCAATCACTGTCTTTTACATTGCATGTCCAAGGTTTGGTTAAAAAAAGTTGAAGTTAGGTTTTTTCTTTAGAATCAAGTCCTGTTTATCCTTTGAAGCAAAAAAACAACTTGTAATTGCAACTTTCTTGTCTGTTTTGGACTATGGTGACATTTTATATATGTATTCAACCTCACAGTGTCTTCATGCTTTGGACACGATGTTTCATGGAGCCTTAAGATTCATCACAAACTTAAAATCTCATCACTGTTTGCTGTATTCTCGGGTCAAGTGGTTCTCCCTCTCAATCAGGCGTTGGATGCACTGGCATCTTTTTATTTATAAAGCAGTATTAGGACTACTTCCTCCTTATCTGAACGCTTACATCCTCCCGAGGTCTGCAGGAACATATCACTTGCGTTCACAGGATCTGTTTTTATTGTCAGTCCCTAAAGCCCGCACTGACTTTGGTAAAAAGGCTTTTAATTTTGCAGCACCATCTGCATGGAATCAGCTTCAGAATGAACTACAGTTGATGGAGTTGGTCTCTTTTTATTCTTTTAAAGGCTTTTTAAAGGATCTTGCAAAAAGGCAGTCTGTCTGTCATTGTTTTTAAATTGATTTAGGACCCAGATTTTTCTTTATGATGACATTGTTGTTTGAATATGATGAGTGAAAGTGTGTCTATGTTTTTACTTGTTATTGTCTTTGTATTTATTTGAAACCACGCTGCTGCCACTTGCCAGGACACTCTTGTAAAAGAGATTTGTAATCTCAAGGAGTTTTTTATCCTGGTTAAATAAAGGTTTGAATGAATGAATGAAAAGTTACAAGTCACTGTTGAAGTCCTTTTGAAAATTTCAATTTTTGATACTGATACAATAGACTTGAGTTAATTTATGATTGTATATGTGTATTTGTGAACACAGTGAGTCTAGTTTGAAATAATTGCTATCACAAAAGTTTTCGCACCACTGCCATGAGGAGTATTTTGAAAAAAATAAAATAAAATAACGATGTGCATACTCGATGCGGACTCCGTGTACACGCACTAGGTTTCACTGAAGTCTTCACATCGACCTGTTTTAAATGCGACACTGAGCTGATACGGTACGCTCAGGGTACGCTGGACTATGAAACCTCAGACGTCCGCGGACAGTGTGCGCGGGTCAGCGTCGCTCACAGTATGGGTACAGTACACCTGACTCTGTGGGAGCCATAACTGTGCTGGAGGAATGCATTGGTCTGTGCGTAGCCGGCTGTGAGTCAGGTGTTCAGGAACCGTCTGCATATTCCATCATTAAAGCAAAATCTAATTTATTCAAAAGGTACATTTTATGAATGGTAGAGTCAGAAACATAATGTTGCATATCTATTGATTTCTACTGTCTATACTATAAATTTGGAGAACTGTTTTCGCTTATTCTTGTTAAATTTATTATGAACTACTTTCAATAACTTTTCCTTTGTAAACTGTAGTGTAACAATAATGTCACATCACGTACACCAGCAGTTACCCCTGTCTAACCAGCAGGTTATGTTATTAGTTATGTACTTATTATATAGAAAGTATAACTTTCTGTTTGATGAAACTGTCACCATAGCACTATGTAAAGTGAGTCACTGCTTCTTGTCATTATATTTCTGTTTTCCTTTTAGACTTGAACAGGAAGTCACAACAGTCTTTAAGAGCATGAGGAGCATCAGCCTATGTATGCACAATAGCAACTACTTTGGACTATGAAAACAAGACACCTGGCCATACAGGTAATATTACAAAATAATGTACACATCATTTGTAATATATGATATGTAAATTTAAAAAATGAAATACCAATGTGCATCCTTGAGTTAGTAGAAATTAGGTGAAAAGCATATAGATGACCCTTTTTTTTTACACAGAACATAGGACCTTCTGACTGCTAATTTGGACTCCACGGCTGACACAAGGTAAGATCAAATTAGTAATGATTAGGTTTAACTTGTCACATAATTTCTTTATGTGTGGCAGTTTGGTTTAATTTTGAGATGTTGAATTTGTATGTTTCAGGTGCCACAACATGAGATGGATGGGTAAGATATGTAGCTTTGAGTCAGAAGAGGTTGGGATTGTTAAAACACTACAGACTAAAGCATGGAAATGGTGGTCGCAGCCAGTCAGTCCCTTGTCTTCACACTGATTGCCCTTGCTCGTTTAAAACATTTAATGCCCTTCAGACCCATTTGGCTCGACACCATGTGGAGATGGTCACACAAAGTGGACCTCTTTCATTTACTTGTCTGCTTTGCTGCTCTGTTTTTTTTTTTATTCAGAGAAGCAGTATTTTGAGCATCTTGGCAGCCACTTAAGGAAGTTTGAAGCAGTTGCATGCGTCTTCAAAAACTGCAACTTCAGTACAAATATTTATTCCACCTTTGCTACACATAGACACAGAAAACACCAGTCACACACCCTTGAGGATTTTAAAACTGAAGTATTAAAAAGCCAACCTTATGAACCCATGTTTACTCAGGATGAAACCTGTGTGGAAGAGAGCTTAGAGTTTTGGGATGGGGAACCACAGGAGTTGTCTCAAGATATAAAGGAGAAGTTTGGCCATCTCTTTTTGTTGGAAAAAGTTGGAAAGCATGTTCAATTTCCCAAACAAATGCATTGATGAAATAGTAGATGAGCATCAGTTGATATCCACTTCTGCATCTGGTCCACTTTTAAGAGATGTTGTAGTGTCCACCTTGAAAAGTCATAATTGTGATCTGGATCCAGCCATTATCTCAGATTTGGTGAAAAATATTTGTGAGACACACCCTATAAATACTGCCTTGGGGACAGGTGGACCTTTTACAACTTCATACAAGAGAAGATAATTCATGAAAAAGCATTTTTCAGTTGTTGAAGCAGAAGAACTTGATAAAAAAAAAGAGGGCAAAACCTTCCAGTATGTCCCAATATTGCCCTCCTTGGTGCAGGTCCTAAGTAAGTCTTTTCAAGAAAACACATTTGAAGGTGAAACCAAATCTGAAAATGACTTTAAGTACCAGACATTTCGTGATGGATCTCACTATCAAAAAAATGAGTTTTTCTCTGTAGAGGAGAACAGAGTGAGTCTCATCCTGTACATTGATGACTTTGAGGTCTGTAATCTTCTTGGGACATCTCGAAAAAAGCACAAAGTCACAGCTGTCTATTGGGTGTTGGGAAACATTCCAGTGCAGTTACGTTCCACATTGACATCAATCTACCTTGCAATTCTGTGTAAGGCTGAAGACAACAAGCAGTTTGGATTCCAGCGAGTTTTAGAGTCACTGTTAACAGATATCCAAAGCTTGGAGAAAGATGGTCTTTTTGTTCAGACGTTAGGGAAAGCCATTAAAGGGACTGTGGTCAGTGTGGTGGCAGGTAATTGGGGGGGGGCACTCTGGCAGGATTTGTCGAAAGCTTTGCAGGGTCATACGTCTGCCGGTTTTGTGTTGGGGAGCAATCCAAGTTTCAGTCCGATGAAGTGAGATCTGGGTCTTTTCATCAAAGAACCAAAGATCACCATACACTGCATGCACAGACAGCTGTGTGTAGTCCAGATCACACTCCTTGTTATGGTGTAAAAAAAACTGTGTGCATTGTCAGAAAAACTTGTTTTTCTGACAATTTTGTTGTTCTGGTTACCCTTTTGTTGTTCTGGTTACCCTCCAGATGTTTTGCATGATCTGCTGGAAGGCATTGTTCTAGTGGAACTGGCTTTGGCATTTGATAACTTGATCAAGAAAAAGTATTTTTCTCTCATGGAACTGAATAATGCCATTTGCAATTTCCCATACAAGTGGAGTGATAAAACAAATCGCCCTCATCTCATTCCTGACTCGAAAATCAGTAGGGGGGCAATGCACATGAAAATTGGTGCTTATTACGTCTTTGATTATAGGTTTAAATGTATGGCAGATGCTGATGACACTGAAAGACATTGTGGACCTTGTCATGTCTCCAGTCCATACAGAAGAAAGCATTTACTATCTTGACAGCATCATTTCAGAACACCGAAGCAGATTCCTTGATGTTTTCCTCAACATAAGCTCATTCCCAAGCACTTGAGCACTATCCTCAGCTCATTCGGGAATTTGGCCCCCTAGCTGCCCTCTGGACAATGACATTCGAGGCCAAACACAGCTTTTTCAAGAAGGTGGTCAGACACACTAGTTGTTTCAGGAATATCTTGCTGTCCCTTGCAAATAAGCACCAGCTCATGGTTGCATACCATCAATCACATGCTGTCAAACCATCACTTGCAGTCACAAAAACAACAGAGGTCTCTTTAGATGTGCTTAAGGATGATCTAAAAGACTTGGTGAAATGCAGATTCCCTGCTGTTACGGCTGTGCATGTTATCAATAATGTGTGCAGTTAAGGCACCATCTATGCAGTGGGAATGTTGTGGTGTTGTGGTTTCACTGCAGGATTGCCTGACTTTTCTGAAGTGTTGCAGATAATGGTGATTTGTAACAAACTGCTTTTTTATGAGACAACAAAATACATGGTACAATGAACACCTGAGGAGTTATGAGCTGGAGAACACAGGGAGTGTGCAGTTACTTGAGCAAAGATAACTTAAAGATTGTTATCCTTTGGCTCCATACACCCTTGCCTGACAACTTTGAAGGACCACATTTGCCTATCCTTTTAAGTATGAGGAGAGAAGCTTGTGAATAAATGTCTGTGTATTTCTCTTTTCTGTTGTTGCAGCTTCTTCCTGTTGATATGGCACCCTCAGCGAAACTGCGGATCATTTTTGGGGAGGATGATGTCCGCAAACTACTTTTACCTGCAGGCATCCCAAGCACACTTCAGGACCTCACTGATGTTCTTCGAGAGACATTTGATATTACAGGACCATTCACTGTTATGTACCAGGACATGGATTTTGACGGTCAGTTCTTCACTTTGACCTCGATTGAGGAAGTACAAGATAAAGCTAACCTCAAAGTAGTAAAAACTGAACCAGTGATCTTGAGTCTCACTCCTGTGGACATGTCAGAAGTCAAATCTCCAGTTCCACTATCTACGGAAGCAAGCTCCTCCTCATCTGGATGTGACACAATCCTGCTTTCCTCCCAGATGAGAGTGGACCATCCTACAAGGTCTATACTATATTTGGCTTCACAGCATATCCAACTGGTGTCCAGATTTTAGCTGTTGCTGAAGTCTTGGTAGAAAAATATCCATGCCTCAAAGAGCCAGGGTCTTTTAATGGCCTATATGGTTGGCAACAGAGGATAATATATAAATATAAAATGGGCAACTACAGGGCAAAGTTAAGAGGTCACCAATTACCCATTCCAGAGCTCTGAGGTGAACACATTGACGAGACGATGCTCCAATGAAGAGAGTTCACTAAAAGGCTTTAAAAGGCCAAAAAATGCTGAAGTCAACTTTCTGCCACCACTGCCATTTGGTGAGACTGAGGAAACCTTAGAGAAGGAGAGACTAGATTTGCTGAAGGAAATAAAGAAGAAGAACAATGAGAGGGCAATTAATGAGAAAATGGAGAAGTCTTTCGCTATGAGAAGAACAGAGGTTGTCCAGGATTGCCCTGCAATCCAAGACCTCTTGGAGAGATGGCCTTCTCTGTTCTGTGAAAATCAGGTAAATCCAGTTATTGTTCATGCAGCAACTAAGTGTATGTGAGATATCATGATTCATCTTTTAAAATGATTGTGTTTTTATCTCATTTCAGATCAAAGAGGAGTTTAAAAGAATAACCACGACGCATCTGGAGTGAACCTCTTTGTCCAGATTGGACAGGTACACCACCAAACTCCTGGAGATATTTCGGAAGAAGGGCGGGACTGCAGGGACCAAAATAAAACCAATGTTGGACTCACTGAATGAGGTAAAATTTCAAATTACATAATCTAATGATGAGGTCCTACACACTGAGAATGTATCACTCTTATTTAATCTGATCAGTGTCTGTGTTGGCCTGAAACTGTTCTCCTCATCCTGTCACTGTGGCCACAATTAACAATTTATGCACATGATTTTCTCCACAAGTGTATACAAATCTGTCATCTCTCCCTTAATATGTGCTCAAAAGCAGAGAGATTTACATTACAATTTTCAAAGTGACCCTCTGAATGCAGCGAGATCCCTTCCTACTGCCCATAGACTCCAATACAATCATTTCCCAAAATATTACTCTTGTGTGTGGGAATTCCTGTCCTTGCCTGGATTATTTTGTGATAGGAGGTACTATTATGTTGCGAAAAATGTATTTGCAGGTCCAGTGATGAGGCAGAAAACTTCCCTCACTGGGCAGAGACAGAGTTTCTGGACCCACAGATTATGACATGCACTAGACATTGACTCTTGTCTCAACAGACATTGTTAAGAAATTCATGTTAAGTTGCACAGTTCACAATGTTAGAATGCAGTTGCAGACTTACATTCCCCATGGGTAACTTTCTGTTTACATCTGTATGTGCTGTTATGTATGTATGTTACATATGTTATGTATTCTCTGCAATACATTTTCTTTTTGTGTTTAATAGCATCATGTCGATGGCAGAAGGGACATTATCATCCGTTGCTTAGTTGAGTATCTTGGAGAGAGTGGAGAGGAGCTGATCAAAGACTATCAGGTATCTGATGATCATCATGACCATATTAAAATTATTGTCTAGCCTTGTATAACCTGGTCTTCACTTGTGATATTATATTGAAGGTCAAAGATTTTCTACACTTTTTTTAAAAGAGACTCAAGACGCCTATTTTTAATCAGGCTTTTAACTTAACTGTTTTCTTAAAAAAATGTTATGCTCTTACCCTTTATTTTTTTAATCATATTTGATTTTCATCAGGGGTGTGATTCTTCCGGCTTTTACGACCTGAACATGAGGCTCTCATAAATCATGCAAAACCTGTCGCAGCATCATGGGTGCGGCATATATTTTCCTGCTTTTTTTGTTCTTTGCCAATCACACCTATGCTTTATCTTATCTATCTTAAACTTTAACTTGCCTTTTGTCTCTGTTTTTCTGACTACTTAACAATCACTTATTAACTTTATTTTATGAGCAAAAGAGTATTTAATTTATACCTTTTTATAACCTATTTTACTGATTTAATCCGTCAGTTTTCAGCTCCAGTGTTTCCCCAATGGGGACCTTCCACACTGGGAGTAGTTCTGGTCTACCAACACGGGTGCTGTCCCATGGACAGCTCCAGAGTAGTTATATACTGCACCTAAAATGGCGGACGGAAGTGGGCGTGTCTACGAACCCGGAACCGGAAGTAGTAAACCTGAAAACCAGGAATTTAAAACAGGAAGTGGGTGTGTCTATGAAGCCGGAAACGGAAATCAGAAAACCGTTATATCCGGGAAACGGAAATCAGAAAACAGAATTGGGTGTGTCCATGAAGCCGGAAACAGAGGTTGAGTTAAAAACTACTTAA
>NW_027595632.1:25000-27500 GCF_031162955.1 Sander vitreus | reverse complement strand
GCAGTTCCAATATTGACTTTTTAGGACTTTCAGAGACGTGGTTAGAAATACTCTAAAGTGCATGGTGAATGGCCAAGTGAAATTGTGTTGGAATGTGTAGGTGTTAACATATCACTTTCTGCAACATGTCTTTTGTTATAGTGCGTATATATAGAAAGCCCACTGCAAAAAATAAATTAAAAACAACTTAAACTTCTCCTTAATCACTGTGATACAACCAAGGAAATTATTTTAATGGGTGATTTTAATATTAACTGGAATGTGAAGAGGGAACGAACAACTCTTAAACAAATTACTGACTATTTTAATTTAACACAAATGATAAAAACACCGACCAGAATAACCAAGCACTCAGAAACTCCAATAGATTAGTCATTCACAAACCATGCTGAAAGGATTGGTGAAACATACGCTCTCATTACAGGGCTTTCTGATCACAATATTGTATTTGTTTCCCAAAAACTAAGTAGAAAGTGATCTAATTCATAACCATTACAGTTATATTCCAAAACATCTACATCAAAATCTTGATATTATTCTAAATGAAGTAAATTGTTCTGAATTGTTCTCTGATAATGATATTAAAACCAATTCCCAGATACTTAACGCTACAATTACAGATGTAATGGCACCTTTTATAAAAAGAGGAAACGGTAAAAAAGGGGAAATCATCTACCCTGGCTGAATAATCACTGCAAAATACTTATGAAAGAAAGAGACATTTTACTTAAAGTGTCTTTAAAATCTGGTCTTACCATTGATAGGCAAAGATTTACTTCCATAAGAAATAAAACTCAAACCCTACGTAAAGCCAAGGCACATTTGTTCTTGGATGTCATATAAGTGCAAATGGAAATGGCAAACTAATATGGCAAAATATTAATAAACTAATTGGAAAGCAAAATAAAATGGACAATGATCGATTGGAAATAAAAGTTAACAACCTGATAAATAATCCAAAAGAATTAGCAACTGAATTCAATACTTTCTTTATTAACTCTGTCAATGAAATAACACACATTTAGTCCCTCAGCGATAGCTCGTGAGCCTATTAATCCTGGACAGGTTGGAGCAAATAACTGATCTGGAAGTGGCTAACATTATTAATTCCATGAAACCCTCAAAGGCAAAACATGCGTATGGCCTTGACAATATCTTAAAAATACACAAAGACGTGCTGGTATGCCCGATAACACATCTGATGAATCCATCAATTAAAATGGCAGTTGTTCCATCAGGATGGAAGGTGGCTATAGTCTCACCAATTTTTAAATCAGGAGACAAAACAAACATTTCCAATTACCGCCCCATCAGCTCCCTGTTGTATCTCAGGTTGCAGAAAAGTGGATCGCCAAGCTGCTGAATAAACACCTCAGCCGTGGCCATTCTCTCCTGCTTTCCATGCCTTTTGGGTTTCGCCAGTACCACTCCACAGAGACGGCAAACTGCTTCATAGAAATAGTGAAATCCTTGCTTGATAAAACCATCTGTGTTGGTGCAGTCTTTTTGGACTTAAAGAAGGCTTAGATACAGCAGATCATCGAGCCGTTCTGTCTAAACTGACTCACTTCAACTTTGCAGAAGATGTGCTAGTTTGGTTTCAATCTTACTTGTCCAACAGAAGACAATCTGTGTTAGTGGCACTAAGTCGTCTTACCTTGAATGTTCAGCAGGGGTCCCACAAGGCTCTATTTTGGGACCAGTATTGTTCTCTGTATATATAAATGATTTGCCAAATGTTTGTCAGAAAGTCAATTTTCAAATGTATGCTGATGATGTGGTTATTTTTACACCTGCTAAAAGCACACAGGAAGCATCATCCATCCTTACATCAGCACTGGAGAATATACAGCATTGGCTGCTTAAATCCTGCCTATTATTAAACAAAAAGAAAACTGTTGCTATGACTTTCACAAAAAAAACCATAAAACTGGAGCGGTCCAACGTGTTCCTGGGGGGAGTGGAACTTGACATTGTAGAGGAGTTCAAGTACCTCGGCGTCACACAGGACCCGACACTTTCATTTAAAAAACACATCAAACTTACAGCGAATAGAAACACATTCAATTTACAAAATGTTAAACAAATCAGAGCATCAGTGACAACGACTTCTGCTGAAATGTTCCTACATTCAGTGATATTTCCACATATAGATTCCTGCATCACAACATGGTCACTCACTGGAAATACATTTATAAAACCCATAGAAATGTTATTCAAAACATCTATGAAAATACTTGATCAAAACCTTTGTCATTCCATCACTGTAATATTTTGGGAAAATACAATATGCTCAACTTTGAAAATGTTATTCATTTTAAAAATAGTTGTTTAGTTTATAAAGTGATTCATGGACTGGCCCCAGCTTCACGTTGTGCATCCATTAAACCAGACAGGAGGCATAGAGATCTTCCCGTTGGACAAACTGTTGGGTCTACCAGAGGAGGACGTTCTTGGAACAGCATCCCAACAAACAGACAATGTCCAACGTACTGCACGG
>NW_027595632.1:7500-17500 GCF_031162955.1 Sander vitreus | reverse complement strand
TTTGTGTCTTTGTGTTTTCATGGATGAAGCTAGATATCTGCTACTTAGTTCCGCTTACACAGCTCTGATTGGTCTGCCCCCTGACCCCCCCCAGAGCTCTGATTGGTCTGCCCCCTGACCCTCCCCCCAGAGCTCTGATTGGTCTGCCCCCTGACCCTCCCCCCAGAGCTCTGATTGGTCCTCCCCCCTGCCCCCACACATTAACAATGTGCTAATCCATGTGGACAGTTTTCAGCTCTACATGTTTTCATTAATCTGACCCTTTCATCAGATTAACAGATGTTATGTCTCCTCTCACTTTACATTTAGCACGACATCATTCTTATTGCCCCCCCCCCCACACCAGGTTAATGGAGATATAAACAGATCAAACTCCTCTGTGATCTGAGAGCTCATTGGTCCACTCACGTTGCAGGTCCAGCCTCTGAAACATCTCACGCACACACGCACACACACAAACATACACACAAACATATACACACACACAAACACACACACACATATACACAAACGCACAAACAAATACATACACACACACACAAACACAGACACATACACACACACACACACACACACACACACACACACACACACACAGACACACAGACACACAGACACATACACACACATGTCAGTGTTTCCATCAATCATTAATGAAGTGTAGGCGACTCAGAGAAACGGGAGAGGATCATACAGTCTGTCCCCCCCACTACTCCCCTGCTGGGGATCATACTCGTCTTTTAACTTTAGTGAATACATTAAAGATGAAGATGAGGATGAAGATGAAAATGCAGATGAAGATGAGGATGACGATGAAGATGATGAAGAAGAAGATGACGTGTGCAGGCCGGAGGTCAGCCTGTCAGAGAGAAATGTGAGTAAAGTTCATGTGATGAAGAAATGAGAGCAGCTGTTTGGCTCCCAGACGCAAGTTTAATGACGAAACTCCGTCTGCTGCAGACTAGACGGAGATGAAGAGGGATGTCCTCTTCTTCACTTCTCTCTCTCACATTCACTCTGCACTTCTTCATATATAGTCTTTCTAACAGGAACATATCCTCCAACTGGTTCACGTCATTTCTCCAGTCTGTATAATCTCAACCCTGTTATCTGATAGGAGACCTATGAGACATCGTGTCTGATAGGAGAACTATGAGACATCATGTCTGATAGAACAATGAGACATCATGTCTGATAGGAGAACTATGAGACATCGTGTCTGATAGAACAATGAGACATCATGTCTGATAGGAGAACTATGAGACATCGTGTCTGATAGGAGACCTATGAGACATCGTGTCTGATAGGAGAACTATGAGACATCGTGTCTGATAGGAGAAATATGAGACATCGTGTCTGATAGGAGAAATATGAGACATCGTGTCTGATAGGAGACCTATGAGACATCATGTCTGATAGAACAATGAGACATCATGTCTGATAGGAGAACTATGAGACATCGTGTCTGATAGGAGACCTATGAGACATCGTGTCTGATAGGAGAACTATGAGACATCGTGTCTGATAGGAGAACTATGAGACATCGTGTCTGATAGGAGAAATATGAGACATCGTGTCTGATAGGAGACCTATGAGACATCGTGTCTGATAGGAGACCTATGAGACATCATGTCTGATAGGAGAACTTTGAGACATCATGTCTGATAGAAGAACAATGAGACATCGTGTCTGATAGGAGAACTATGATGACATCATGTCTGATAGGAGAACTATGAGACATCATGTCTGATAGGAGAACTATGAGACATCATGTCTTATAGGAGACCTATGAGGACATCGTGTCTTATAGGAGACCTATGAGACATCGTGTCTGATAGGAGAACTATGAGACATCGTGTCTGATAGGAGAACTATGAGACATCGTGTCTGATAGGAGACCTATGAGACATCGTGTCTGATAGGAGAACTATGAGACATCGTGTCTGATAGGAGAACTATGAGACATCATGTCTGATAGGAGACCTATGAGACATCGTGTCTGATAGGAGAACTATGAGACATCATGTCTGATAGGAGACCTATGAGACATCGTGTCTGATAGAAGAACAATGAGACATCATGTCTGATAGGAGAACTATGAGACATCATGTCTGATAGGAGACCTATGAGACATCGTGTCTGATAGGAGAACTATGAGACATCGTGTCTGATAGGAGAACTATGAGACATCATGTCTGATAGGAGAACTATGAGACATCATGTCTGATAGGAGACCTATGAGACATCGTGTCTGATAGAAGAACAATGAGACATCATGTCTGATAGGAGAACTATGAGACATCATGTCTGATAGGAGATCTATGAGACATCGTGTCTGATAGAAGAACAATGAGACATCATGTCTGATAGGAGACCTATGAGACATCGTGTCTGATAGAAGAACAATGAGACATCATGTCTGATAGGAGAACTATGAGACATCATGTCTGATAGGAGAACTATGAGGACATCATGTCTGATAGGAGATCTATGAGACATCGTGTCTGATAGAAGAACAATGAGACATCATGTCTGATAGGAGAACTATGAGACATCATGTCTGATAGGAGATCTATGAGACATCGTGTCTGATAGAAGAACAATGAGACATCATGTCTGATAGGAGACCTATGAGACATCGTGTCTGATAGGAGAACTATGAGGACATCATGTCTGATAGAACAATGAGACATCATGTCTGATAGGAGACCTATGAGACATCATATCTGATAGGAGACCTATGAGACATCATGTCTGATAGGAGAACTATGAGACATCATGTCTAATAGGAGACCTATGAGACATCGTGTCTGATAGGAGAACTATGAGGACACGTTAGACAGCATGTGTTAAATGACTATAAAGACAAAAGAAAAGACTAAACTGATATCACAGAGAAGAACAATGATTCTTCTAGATGTTGGAAACAGAAATAAACTCTCTAACTAACACATATGTTAAACTATTTAGGTAACTCCATCCGCTTTCATCAGGAACTTAGTTTTTAACTCAGAGTTTCTTAAACTTTTCCAGACCAACGACCCCTAAATTAATAAAGCACAACTCACGGAGCGACTAACAATACACATAAACCAACCGTCCTCCTGCTCCAACGCAATACTAAATATTATAAATACTAATCAAACAGCTGACTACCTCCTGCTTTTACTACGACGCATTATCTGTTAATTAAGATGATTTTTGACCCCTTTTTGCGATGCTTTAATGTTTATTTAGAGGCCTTTTTAGAGGCTTTACCACCCCGTAACCTTCGCCACTTCTCCACCTCAAATCCCAGCCAAGTTAAGGAGTGTCTCCAAACAGCTGAGTCATCACTGTGAGAAATAGCAGAGCAACACGTCCTTCTGTTATTCTGAGGAAAAGAGAGAGGAAGTGTTTACCTGCTAACAGACGGCAGCGTGGTGAAACCTGCTGAGACTGCTCTTTAACTTACCACAGTCTGACTCAGACTTTGCTACCCAACAGCCACCTCTTCACCCAGTTCTGCTTCCCAGCAACAAGGTGAGAGGTCCGAGCAACACACAGAGAAACAAAGAGACTTTACCGAGCCGTTCTCTCTCTGACAACTGGTCTCAGACTGACTCTGGGTCAGCGTCACTCAGCACCAGACACACTGCCCTTCAACGTCCAAAAGAGTCCAAATAATGCATCCAAAAAAGTGTCTATAGTGTCACAAAACAGCATGAAAAAGAGAGTAACAATCCTGGAGCAAGAATAATAATTTACATCAGTGAGGACATTTCCTCCATAAACTGATGCAGAAAAATTCCCCTAACACTTGGTTCCCTGCTCCAGGAAGTAGGATGGACCCTAGATATATCTAGATCTGTATTCCAGTGTGTGTGAGAGGGATGTGTCTGTTGAACACTGAAAGTGGGGCATGAACATAAAGAGAAAGTAAAGTGAACATATTCACTTTCATCTGGCTCAAAAACTGACGTGTTTAATGAAATTTTAACAGGAATGTAAAATGCACAGACTGTATGTTTCCTGTGGAGACTTCAGAAACTGTCTCTCTGCAGATTTCTGCAGAGAGACAGTTTGACTGACAGCTGGAAACATCACATGACCCCCGCTGAGTCTGTGATCACATGACTTCTGTCTTTCTGTTGCAGCTGAGAGAGAGAGATAGAGAGAGAGAGCGTTTCTGTGATAAGCACTAAGAAGGTTTGAGGGTCTGTTCAGAGCCGCTGCCTAATCTCACACCACATCTCTGGGTTTCTAAACTCAACACTCTCTGTGGCCCTGACAGGAGACACAGAGACACCAGGTAACCAGGTAACCAGGTAACCAGGGACAGGTGACATAATGGACAGGTGGAACAGATCAGGGCACACACACACACACACACACACACACACACACACACACACACACACACCATTATCCTCCAAGTTGTCTTCTGTTCATGTGGGTCATGATTGTGGGTTTTCTGTTGTAGTTTTCCATTTCCTGTTTTATTTTGTAGTCTCTCTCTGTAGTCTTCTGCTTTCCCGCCTGTGGGATTACCTGTCCCCGCCCTTATGTGTTGCACCTGTGTCTCATTGTCTCCCCTGTCTCGTGTATTTAAGTTCAGTCTTCTTTCTCCTGTGCGAGATCATCTGTTTTCCATGTGTTCAGCCTTCGAGGGGTTTTCCAAAGACAGTAAAATAAATGTACCAACAGATCCCGCTGCTCTGGACGGAGACCAGCGAAGGCTATTAGAAGCCCCCTTGGTTTTCCCTGTGTCCTGTATTCCTGACTTCCTCATCCCCCTTGGATTTTGACCATTGCCTGTTTTTCTGGATTTCCCTTTGCCAGTCGTTTTCTGGACACTGTTGCATGTAGGTTTCATAAGCGTCCTAATAAAACCGTTTTTTTCTCACCTGAGTCGTGCATTGTGGGTCCATCTCCTGGTGTGCTTGTCAATGTGCTTTAAAGCTGATAACTTGCACAACTCTTGGATGCAGTTTTTATTGGTGTCACTCTGGCTTTCTCAGTGACACATGTAGAAATCTCTCCTCCAGACAATCTGCAGGGGTTCTATCAGGACACGGTCCACTTATTGATGTGCTGCTGAGATGTTTCATGCCTTGTTGATTGTGTAGTTGTGTTGTTGGTTTTAGAGACAGTTAACAACGCTCATGCAATAAGTTTAGTGCTCTGAACTCTTCCAGCTGAACGCTCTGCCCCAAAGTTACAGAGACAAGCAAACCAAGAGAAACTTTGAGTAGATATAACCGGACGCCCCCGGTGTTGCCAGACCGCAGTAGCCCCCTCTCCCCCCCTCCCCCCCGGTCAGCAGAGTGTAGATGAACATTGTTCCTCGGAGGGCAATGCTGCAGGCTCACACATCAGCAGCTTCATGTTTCCACATCACAGAGTCTCAGAGAACTACAGCTCTGATTTAAAGAACAGAAACAGCAACTCTTTATTATCATAAAACATTCTTTATGACTGCCCCCCCCTAGTTGTTATTGTTGTTGTGGACATGTTCAGGGTTGACTTATTCCAACAACTAACAACTGAAATAATAATAATATAAAGTCTGACCAATAATCACTTCTATAATTACAAATTGACGTATCTAAACAAAATCAACCATTACCAGTCACACGCCTAAAGGCCTTTTCACACGCAATTCATTTTCAATGAGAGGCAAGCAGGCAGGTAGGTGGGGGGCAGGTAGGGGGGCGGGGCAGGTGGGGGGGGGGGCAGGTAGGGGGTGGGTCCTGTCGACAAGTAAAAAAAATCTATTATATATATATATAGTAGAATTTAAAGAATATATAGAAAGTGATAGAAGAGAAGTGTGCAGAGAAAAAGTGATAGAAGAGAAGTGTGCAGAGAGAAAGCGTAAGGAGAGAAGTGTGCAGAGAGAAAGTGATAGAAGAGAAGTGTGCAGAGAGAAAGTGATAGAAGAGAAGTGTGCAGAGAGAAAGTGATAGAAGAGAAATGTGCAGAGAGAAAGTGATAGAAGAGAAGTGTGCAGAGAGAAAGTGATAGGAGAGAAGTGTGCAGAGAGAAAGCGTGAGAGAGAGAAGTGTGCAGAGAGAAAGCGATAGAAGAGAAGTGTGCAGAGAGAAAGTGATAGAAGAGAAGTGTGCAGAGAGAAAGCGATAGAAGAGAAGTGTGCAGAGAGAAAGTGATAGAAGAGAAATGTGCAGAGAGAAAGTGATAGAAGAGAAGTGTGCAGAGAGAAAGTGATAGAAGAGAAGTGTGCAGAGAGAAAGCGTAAGGAGAGAAGTGTGCAGAGAGAAAGCGTAAGGAGAGAAGTGTGCAGAGAGAAAGCGATAGAAGAGAAGTGTGCAGAGAGAAAGTGATAGAAGAGAAGTGTGCAGAGAGAAAGTGATAGAAGAGAAGTGTGCAGAGAGAAAGCGTAAGGAGAGAAGTGTGCAGAGAGAAAGTGATAGAAGAGAAGTGTGCAGAGAGAAAGCGTAAGGAGAGAAGTGTGCAGAGAGAAAGCGTGAAGAGAAGTGTGCAGAGAGAAAGCGTAGAGGAGAGAAGTGTGCAGAGAGAAAGTGATGAGAGAAGTGTGCAGAGAGAAAGTGATAGAAGAAGTGTGCAGAGAGAAAGCGTAAGGAGAGAAGTGTGCAGAGAGAAAGCGTGAGGAGAGAAGTGTGCAGAGAGAAAGTGATAGAAGAGAAGTGTGCAGAGAGAAAGCGTAAGGAGAGAAGTGTGCAGAGAGAAAGCGTAAGGAGAGAAGTGTGCAGAGAGAAAGCGTGAGGAGAGAAGTGTGCAGAGAGAAAGCGTAAGGAGAGAAGTGTGCAGAGAGAAAGCGTAAGGAGAGAAGTGTGCAGAGAGAAAGCGTGAGGAGAGAAGTGTGCAGAGAGAAAGTGATAGAAGAGAAGTGTGCAGAGAGAAAGCGTAAGGAGAGAAGTGTGCAGAGAGAAAGTGATAGAAGAGAAGTGTGCAGAGAGAAAGTGATAGAAGAGAAGTGTGCAGAGAGAAAGTGATAGAAGAGAAGTGTGCAGAGAGAAAGCGTGAGGAGAGAAGTGTGCAGAGAGAAAGCGTAAGGAGAGAAGTGTGCAGAGAGAAAGTGATAGAAGAGAAGTGTGCAGAGAGAAAGCGTAAGGAGAGAAGTGTGCAGAGAGAAAGCGTGAGGAGAGAAGTGTGCAGAGAGAAAGTGATAGAAGAGAAGTATGCAGAGAGAAAGCGTAAGGAGAGAAGTGTGCAGAGAGAAAGCGTGAGGAGAGAAGTGTGCAGAGAGAAAGCGTGAGGAGAGAAGTGTGCAGAGAGAAAGCGTAAGGAGAGAAGTGTGCAGAGAGAAAGCGTAAGGAGAGAAGTGTGCAGAGAGAAAGTGATAGAAGATAAGTGTGCAGAGAGAAAGCGTAAGGAGAGAAGTGTGCAGAGAGAAAGCGTAAGGAGAGAAGTGTGCAGAGAGAAAGCGTAAGGAGAGAAGTGTGCAGAGAGAAAGCGTGAGGAGAGAAGTGTGCAGAGAGTAAATCACTAACCCTGATAATCTCTCCTGTTGCTGAAACAGCCTCCTGTTTGTCTCTGTCTCGTCACCGCGGGAGAAAACAGAGATGAACAAATGTGTTTTTCAGCAGCGAACAGATAAAGATTTGATCCCCGGCGCGCCCCGAGGAGGCGATTTGGATGTGAAAGAGGAATCGGGGACAGTTATGAATGTGCGTTTGATTTCATAAAGCGGCGAGGGGGGGGATCACACTGAGCTGCTTGTTGAGAGGCGTCCAGATGTGCTGCGTTGAGACTCGGCGCATCAATGGCGCCCTGTTCTTCTTCTTCTTCTACTTCTTCTTCTTCTTGTTCTGCACACACTGAGGGCCGGTGTCCACCGAGGGGGGGGGGGGCGGGCAGCGGGCCCTGCACACGGAGCACTTTATATCTTATACTCCTTTTATTGGATGAAACATGGTATAAAGGTCAGAGTCACGTTCATTCATGGAAGTAAAGAGGATGAGTTCAACTTTGTTTTGAGTTGATGTGTGAAAGTTACGATCTCTTTCTTTCATTCACTCGAACACAGCTCACTTTATTTACGGTTAAACACGTTATACAATACAGAAAAAGGCTGAAAGCCAGCACACACACATAAGCAGGGTGGGCCATTAGGAATTAAAGAGAGAGAGCCAAACTCAGGAGGTGTTGTGTTAAAGTTTATGTATTTCCCTCTTCCTTCACACAGCTAACAGTCTAAATCAGGGGGTTCAAACGCAACTTCCCAGACATGTAGACATTATGGACGTTTTTATTTCATCAAAGTCAAACATATTTGACTGTATTATTGCATGTCTAACATAGTGTTCACACTTACCGTTATGTCGACATAAAACCCTAAAACAGTTCCTTAGCCATGAGAGAGTTTTGCAAATCAAGCAAAGCAATGATTGTTTTTTTTATAGCAACCGGTTTCACATCCTAAATATGAAAACTCTGCTTCTGGGGGAATTCCTGAGTCTCAGCGATGGCATGTCACATAATTACTGTTCGAAAAGAGTTTTCCAAAATCGATTATGAACCTACATTGATATTGCGAGGGGCCGGATTTGGCCCGCGGGCCTTGAGTTTGACACGTGTGGTCTCAATAATGTCCCACATCCTGGCAGGGTTGGGGATGGTAGTGATGGTAGTGTTGGGGATGGTAGTGTTGGGGATGGTAGTGATGGTAGTGATGGGGATGGTAGTGATGGTAGTGATGGGGATGGTAGTGATGGTAGTGTTGGGGATGGTAGTGTTGGGGATGGTAGTGATGGTAGTGATGGGGATGGTAGTGATGGTAGTGATGGGGATGGTAGTGTTGGGGATGGTAGTGATGGTAGTGATGGGGATGGTAGTGATGGTAGTGATGGGGATGGTAGTGTTGGGGATGGTAGTGATGGGGATGGTAGTGATGGGGATGGTATTGATGGTAGTGATGGGGATGGTAGTGTTGGGTATGGGGATGGTAGTGATGGTAGTGATGGTAGTGATGGGGATGGTAGTGTTGGGGATGGTAGTGATGGGGATGGTAGTGTTGATGGTAGTGTTGGGGATGGTAGTGTTGATGGTAGTGTTGGGGATGGTAGTGATGGGGATGGTAGTGTTGATGGTAGTGTTGGGGATGGTAGTGTTGATGGTAGTGTTGGGGATGGTAGTGATGGGGATGGTAGTGTTGATGGTAGTGTTGGGGATGGTAGTGTTGATGGTAGTGATGGGGATGGTAGTGATGGGGATGGTAGTGATGGGGATGGTAGTGTTAATGGTAGTGATGGGGATGTAGTGTTGGGGATGGTAGTGTTGATGGTAGTGATGGGGATGGTAGTGATGGGGATGTAGTGTTGGGGATGGTAGTGATGGGGATGGTAGTGTTGAGGATGGTAGTGTTGATGGTAGTGATGGGGTTGTTAGTGATAGGGATGGTAGTGTTGATGGTAGTGATGGGGATGTAGTGTTGGGGATGGTAGTGTTGATGGTAGTGATGGGGTTGTTAGTGATAGGGATGGTAGTGTTGGGGAGTATTTCTTCGTATCTACTGTACGTAAGTAGAGTTTAGAGAATACGATAGATGTTTACAGGGCCGTACTGGTACGTTGAACGATGGACTGACAAAAAGGCGACAAAAAGGCAACAAAAAGGTAGCGAAAACATCAGAAAATGTATCTTAAAAGTTCACAAAAATGGTTTTGTTTTGTTCCATGTATCTGGTTCTGTTGTGTGTCTCTGGTTCTGTGTCTCTGGTTCTGTTCTGTGTCTCTTGTTCTGTGTCTCTGGTTCTGTTGTGTGTCTCTTGTTCTGTTGTGTGTCTCTGTGTAGATCTCATATGCGGATTACAGGTCCCCCCCCACACTCCTGTCTGTCTCTGACTGAATATGAGTGCAGCACCGAGCCTCCATAATCTTAATGCAGAGACACCTGTCACAGAAGCAGAGTGCATCCATCCCATAATGTCTCTGTAAGCAGATTAGGCTCCTCTAATGCCAGGTATTTGAGGAGTATTCATGCAGCTAAGTGCTTATGTAACGTCTCCAAGCCTCCGTGCATTTTTGTTTCGGCATCC